>NC_133207.1:29126678-29301678 GCF_958299795.1 Porites lutea
TAGACCAAATAGGGCTGGGATACCTCTGGACAAAAGCACATGAAAATGACATAGGAATCTTGAACATTATCAAACAAAGATTGAAAGACATCGAATTACAAAGATGGTTAAGTGACGTAAACAATGACGTAAGAAAAGACGCCAACCACAAGAACAAACTAAGAACTTTCCGAAAATTTAAAACAATAGAATATTATCTCCGTCTGGTCACCAACATCCGACACCGGATAACTCTAACTAAACTCCGTCTAAGTAATCACAAATTGGCGATAGAGACAGGTCGGTATGTAAGACCTTATAAGAAACCGGAAGAGAGGATCTGTCCTATCTGTAAAAAAGACGTAGATGATGAAATACACTTTTTAACTCTGTGCCCTGCGTATCAAGAAAAAAGAAAGAATTTATTTGAATACTTAATCAAAGAATACAGAATAGCAGTAAACAGAATGGCACCAGATGATGTGTTTCTGTTGTTAATAAACCCTCCGAGCAAGAACAAATCAGTGCAAAAGTTAATTGCGAAATACGTATTCGACTGCCATGAGAAAAGAAGATCATTAGTTCTTTAGGTTAACATTGATTATAGTTTCACTAGTGCAATGTGTGTTATGATTTTAAATTATTTGGATAAAAAGTCGATGTACGTAGGACTGTATAAGACTCCAAATAAAGCATTGTCTTGTCTTGTCTTGTCTACCAAAGAGTGGGTGTATCGGGACTGTCCGCGGGACAAAGTATTGGGAACCTTACGATCCGACAAATAAATAAAATAAAATAAATAACGATTTGCAGGTAGCACATCCACATAGTGGTTCTTCGTCAACCTGATTCCTGGTCGAATTGGAATTTGGAAATGTTGGTTTTTGAGGAGAGGGGAAAACCGGAGTACCCGGAGAAAAAACTCTCGGAGCAATGGAGAGAACCAACAACAAACTCAACCCACATATGGCGTCAACGCCGGGATTTGAACCCGGGCCACATTGGTGGGCGGCGAGTGCTCTCACCACTGCGCCACCCTTGCTCCCCAGCGTATATATGTAGACGTCCATGAAATCGTCGCTGAAAAATAGATTTCGCAGCCTTTCAAACTGAATCACTACTATCCCAAGTCGCCCAGTTCCTTAAAAGAAGGAAATTTAAGTTGAAGCTGACTGGAGAGAGGGGACCGCGCACGAGTTCAGATTATGCTAGTTTATTGCCTTGCCGTTTCAGTTCTCAAGTCAACTTAGAATTTCTCATTTCACGTGGTAGTTTTGCAAAAAACAGTCGTGCAGAGTTTTTGTTTTGCTTATTAAACAAAGAGCCATACTAAATCCGTTGCTTTTGTGACGTTCCAGTCGCCGTTGCCGTCGTAGCTACGTAAAGTCCCTATTATATGTCCTGCGAAAAGGTGGCCGTAAGTCAAAGCCTACTTCAGCCATTGTTAATGAAGGACTATTTGATTACGACTGATGTTAACAATTGCCCCCAGCAGGGGAGGGGGGGAGGTACTCTGGATTTCAAGTGACGGGGATCATGGAAGAATTTTTTTGGGTTTGAAATTTTCGATTCCTAGATTTTTTCAGGGGGTAGAAAAATCTGAAGATTCGTGGTAGTGACCGCGTATCCGGCCGCGTAGTTCTGCGAATAAAGTGCAATCTAACTTGTATTGCTTTCTGAAAATTTTTAAGGCTCGGAAACTAGGCATGGGATTTCTTAGCGGGGGGGGGGGGGGGGGGTGGGGCTAATTTTTGGCCCAGGGATTTTTATGGGTTTTGCTGGAAGCCGTAAGGAGTTTTTCTGGGGTTTCGATTTTGCCTCCCTTTGATCATCCCCGTCACTTGAAATCCGGAGTACCTTCCCCCTCCCCGGCAATTGCCATGACTGATTATAACGATCTAGTTAGGGAAATCACCTAATTATCACCGAGGAATGAGTGATTGTTCTGCCCTTTAACAGAATTTGACGAAAGCAGGAGTTTGGATTAGAAAGCTTGTGTTAATTTTTTCTGATTACCAAGGATGAGTAAAAAAACCTTAAAGAGCCCTACCATTCGCTCGAATATGAATATAAACATGATGTTTCACCAGAGTATTATTATGTTTTGGTGGTGCATTGGTATCCTAAGAAACCATTTTATCAAATGAATTTTGTTGTTGTATTTTGGCTTTTTGTGCTCAGTCGGCAAATCGCGAGTATGACTAACAACATGCCGTTAATGGATGTTTTGAAAGCTTTTTCACTCTGGTTCAAATTGAAAAGTGCATGGCCGAGGTTATTAAGGTAAGAACATAAATATGTTTGAGCTAAATGCTCTCGTACACATTTCGCTTCACTGTCATCTGATCCACCGGGAGTAACATCAACGTTGAAAAGCTCAGAAGCACCCTAGCTAAGGCTTTTGGAGTGTATCATCGTTTTAGCAGTGTATTGTACAGGTGTGTAGAAAATGCGAGTTTACTAAAGGCTTTCTAAGTCCAGTTTATTAGCCGAACCTTATGTGTTAATGACTCAGCTTTAAATCTCAAAATGCCGAATTTATTGCCAACATTTTTTTGTCTACAAATAGAAAAGGAATATGCTCTCACATATGCTTGCTTATCCGGTAACCGGTTTATATAAGTGCACATACCCGCAACTTCTTTTCAGCTATATCCGAATACCTGAAGGTAAGTATTCATCGGAACCGATTTTGCTGAAGAGTTAATAGATTTTATTTTTCGGAAGGCGACAATACTTCGGTAGCCAGCGCCACAGATAAAAAATCGATCTCCGGTCAAGTCCGTCTGTGAGCCAGCGCCTTGCTCTGGCTCCCCAGATGTGTAGCAGAAGTTGAGTACGTGCCTCGATTGGTCTGTGTAAAAAGTTATTGTTCGATTGGCCGATCAGGTTAAAGATCAAATTTTTAAAGTACTTCCGGTAACATTGTTTCTACATCTAAATGTTTTTCAGCCAGTGGGGATAGATAGTGGGGACGCAGGGGCGGATCCAGGATTTTGTTTAGGAGGGGGTGCACTCGTCTCTTGCTCTACTTCAACACCAATAAACCACATAGTTTGTTTGTTTTTTTTTTTTGCAGAATACCAGTTGTATTAGAAAACCGCAGGTCATCTCAGGGGGGGGGGGGGGGGCGCACCCCCTGCACCCTCCTCCTAGATCCGCCCCTGGGACGGCGCATCGAAAAGTCAGAAAAGTGATCAGGAAAAAAACTGCACTACCCTTCACTATCTGAACGCCAGGAAGAGTCTAAAGATTCCTCAAACCAAGTGTTTTTGATAGGACGTCTAACTAAGGCCTTCAATGCGTCTGCCTCGTTTTCCGTATATATAATTTATAAATTAGACGTCTAAGACGTTTTAAGACGATCTCTGTTCTAATTATTTCAATGTGTATGAAAGTGAACATGATGTAGAATGAACAACCTAAGCGGTTGAAAAAGAACCTAAAAATTCACGCCTGAGCAGGATTCCAACCCTGACCTTTGGGATGACCGGACACAACGTTCTATCCATTGAGCTAATCAGAGAAAGACCGTTGCGTCCCGTCATCGCAAAAGTCAGGGTTCGATTCCAGCTCAAGCCTGAATTTTTTCAGGTTCTTTTCCAACCGCTTAGGTTGTTCATTCTGCTGTTAAGATCATGTTCACTTTCATATCTTTATCTGCGATTCAAAATATGATTCATTTCACATATTTCAATTCGTCTCTTCCAATGTGGTTAACCCAGGAGCGCACAATTTGCGTCTGGAAGAAATTTTTGTATTCGCCACATGTTTCCTGCACGCCTAAACTGATTGCTGTCAAATTTGAACCAACGGTAGCTTGTTTCTTGGAAACGAAATGTTCGCCTGTAGCATTTTTTTTCGCAAAGAAGTTCTTCTGGATAAAGTCCAACTTAACATTTAGACGTTTTGGCAAATAGGGCCAATGATAGCTCGACGTCACTTCGATAATCAATAACCTACTTGGAAACGTTTCTTCTAGGGGAAAGTTCCGACGATTTGTCAACAAACTTTTCATGATGAAACCATCAGTGGTAGTCCTGTCTACGATCGCCATTTTTGGTCTTCTCTGGTAAGTCTGCGTGGCATATCTGGAGTTAGCCAGCGAAAACAGCCGTCTCTCCTCCCTCCTCGCCGCTTGGAACCTTTTGCCATGAGGGACGTCTGCGCCTGAGCGACAGAAATTCCACAGTGATGACGTAAAATCTGGTGGGAATATGGTCAAAAGCGCTTACTGATCGACGTAGTGGTTATATTGTTTTCGCTATCGTTTACGTACGAGAGACAAAAGACAAAAGGCCACAAAGGTAAAATGTAAATCATTGAATCTACTACAAAACAATCAATATTCGTTCTATATATGCTTCTTTGAAGAGGCATTTTGAGTTTTGCTATAGCTCGTTCGCAGAAGGCCACAAAACTTTACTTGATAATCGACCAGGAGAAATCGAACAAATTTACATTGGGAAACCCATGACTATCGGATTAATTATGTAAACAGTGATTTACATAGTCAGTGTTGAATTTCTGTCGCTGAGGTGCAGACGTCCCTCCTGGTGAAACCTCTCAAGCGGCGAGGAGCGAGGCGAGACGAGTGTTTTCGCAGGATAATCTGGAATGGGAATCATGAAACTGGCTGCTCTCCTGGCTGCTCTCTTAACCATCAAACGTCAACTTTTTTTAGGCTGGGAAAGATCTCCATAGGAAAGTTGTCTGGGAAACGCAAGCACGAGTGGAAGCAAGCAAAGCAAATCCATCAAACAGGTGAAGTGTCCAGGAATTTGTGTCACTTATAATTTAGAGTCGGCGCAGTTGGTAAGACATCGATCTGTCTACAGACGGACCAGGGACGGAACACCAAGAGGTCTTACAGTACAAAGAGCTCAACCGGGGTTAATTTTTAGTGATGTTAGGTGGGTACGGTTGAGCTCGTTGCAATGTCAAACGATAACACTTAGAATGCCATGCATGTTCTACGCACAGGCTATTTCTCAAGCGATTTTGCTGCGATTTCGTGGCGATATTATGGCGATTCCTTTCTGATTTTATCTGTTGCGCCTTCCAATCTTTATGTAGTAGTTTATTAACTTGAGGTGCATCTGATGTGAACAATATTCATCAAGGTAGGTTCTTGGGAAGACCATGAAGGAGTATAATAAACCTATAAATCGCGCGGAAATCCAGGAGTGAAACTGAGGAACGTACAGCATGAGTTAAACATTTTTCTACGTTCTTCTAGCACCTGACTATCTGACTGTGACAGATCAAGGTTCTCATGAAATCACCGATGTGAAGAATCCTGGAGGAGCCTTGATACAAGCAGTTGGAGATGGAGAAAACGATGACACCTCTGCTATCCAAGCCATCCTCGACCAAGCAGCAGGTTCCACTCATAACAAGGTTTTCTTTCCTCCTGGCGAATACTTGATCAGCCGAGACATTGTCATACAAAACTCTGTGGAACTCCACGGAACAGAGATCGGTATTGCGGTCATCAAGGCGTCGACTCCCTATGCCAGGAAATTGTACAATGCTTTACCAGTACAATCGGTCATATTGAAGAATTTGTACCTCGATGGAATTCTTGTGAATTTTGATGGTGGGAACAATGCTAAGCCTACAAAGAATATCACAGTTTTTAATTGTGTATTCTTTTCTACGGCGAGTCCCAGCGCCAACAACTTAAGCGATGGACAATTGACCTTCAGGCGTCTTAGAGACGGTGCAGTGGACAAGTGCATCTTCTTACGCGGCCCGCATGCATTCGGTGTGGCCTCCAAATTCTTTCGAACAAAACGTGTTCAAATTCGCAACAACGTTTTTGGCCTTGATTTGAGCAAGGTAGACTGGCTGTCAACCGAACTTGAGCCAGGGCAACACTGGACTGAACAAAAACAAAAACTTCAATTCCTTCAGAATAGCTATCATCTTGCAGATGACCAAGGCTTCTTTAAATGCTCTCTTTATGACGCTTACGATGAAGAAATGCGTATAAGTCAAAATGTTTTCAACGGAAGTCCCAATACTGGCTCTCTTCACAAAGACCACGCGATGTATCTCAAAGGGTTCGACGGGGTGGAAGTTGCTGCTAACTATGTCCGAGGTTGGCCAGCTGATCCCTCAGGAGGCATCAAAGCGCGAAATGGCAAAAACCTTATCATTGCCCGCAATTATATCGATGACACGGGTATTCTGCTATACACTCACGATCCGCACGACACGCGTCTCCACCATGGACTGGAGAACGTTGTAACCTATGGGAATCACATTGTACAACGAAGCAACCCCGGGCATCGTGCAAGCGGCATAAGCTACTACGAGCGCCATTTTACTGGTGTGGATAAGAACCTCACGTATTCTGCTAATCAGTTTGAGATCGTTGACGTGAGTGACCCGACTAGTTATACATGCATCTGGCTGACCAATGGTGACCTGTCTCATCATCACGTGTACAAAGACAACGTGTATTACGGCACAACGACCAAAGTGAAGTTACAAGCTCGCCATGAAACTCCATCGTTTGAGACAGGAAACATCGATGTTTCTATTACATCTCGCTACAGTTATCCCGTCTATGAGTTGAATATTCCACCTTATTAGTTCACGGGATGCTTTCAACCGCTAGAACGGGCCCTTGAACAGACGTTCTCTTTGCTCGTCATGCTGTTCGGGATGATTGCGTCACGACCAAAAAGGGTTTTTACGGGGTACTGTTGGTTGATTTTTTAACTCCTTTTTGCAATCTCTCAAATTTCACTTTCCTGCCGTTTAACCCTTCAAACCCTAACATCAAAATTCAAATTCTCATTTGTTATTCCTATACGTTTTCAATAGAAGTAGTGTGGAGAATCTGTTGGAGTATCAATGAGAGTCATCTTCTGTGATCATGTCCTCAATTCTCATGAACACTCTGTTTTGTAAAGCAGTGATATTACAAGGAGAAATTTGATGCTGATCACTCTTAGGGCTTAAAGGGTTAAAGTTTTATAACTGACGGTTTATTGTGCAAAAAAAAAAAGGTCGACACGTTGATCTGATGTTGACACAGTTTCCAATTTTGTAGTTACTAATAAAATAAGAGGAAAACACAGGAAGCAAAACAAATGATAGTCAATTCAAAGCTTTACTTTATGTTTGATTCGTATCAAGACAGGGATAAGTGTGTTTTATATGGTTTGATGTTAATCATTTTGAAAGCTTTATGGAGTCAACTACTTTCTGGAAAAGTAAAGAATGACAAAAACAGGTGATAAGACTTGGGAGAGGTTTATTATTGAATAAATATACAGATAAAAGAATTGAGTACATTTTTTTGCTGTACGGGATCGGAAATTCCACCCTCCCTTCAAAATTGTATACTAAAAGCTTTTCCGCCGCAACGCTATAATAGAACAGTCAGGTTTCAGAAATCGCTCTACGGATAAAATACATTTAAACGGTTTAAGAGAAAACAGAGACAATTTACATTCGTTATAAAACACGTCACAGTTATTTCCTCTCTCATGCATGAAAACTACTTGCAAATTTCAGCCGTTGCGTTCAAAAAAGACCACTTTTTCCTACAGCAATATTCTGTTCATTGACTAGCCTGCGTAGCTGGCGGGATTAGCGTGGGAGTGCTGTTTGGGCGGCCGAGCCGCGGGAAGTCCATTTGGGATTTACCCGGGCACAAGAATCCTGCCAGCTACGCAGGCTATAGATTGACAACTGTGACACCTTCCTGAGTTGAGGTTTTAAGAAATGGCTCCGCCATTAAACTAGGAATTTTGTTGCCCCCAGGATTTTCCACCCTTACCATTTTTATTTATTTATATCAGGGGTCTTATATTAACTTTGCAGCACATTTAGAGCCTTGTAAATTACTTTAACCGGCTGTTTTCATGGATAACAACCACAAAACAGGTAAAAGTCCTGAAAAGTTATCATATGCTATTTACCGTCACCAGAAATCAATCACGCCGAGGATTCCGGATTCCAGATCTTTGTCAGTGAAACTTGGATTTCACATTCCAAAGCCGGGATTCTGGATTTTACAAGCAAAATTTTCCAGGATTCTGGAATCCGAATTCCTTTACATGAGGCGAGAGACTATTGACAGCCCATTACAGCTAAATGCACAATAATACTTCCGCTTTTTCAGATGAACTGAATGTACGCTTCAATTCAAGTGAAGTACTGAGAACTTACATAATGAATTCGGAACAAGTGAACACCGATTGACATTACGTTTCCACTAACTTCACCAAGTTTACAGTGCTAAATACCAAGCGTAAACTGATACAATGTTGCACCATTTGAGGCCACATCTACAGGAACTGAAAACAAACCTAACCAACTGACATCAAATTTTAGATCTCTTTTCTATCCGCGAAGCAACCTATCTCGATTAAAATCACTTTCTGCGGCTCTCTACCGCCTCTCCACAATCAACAGTCAAATTAGGTTGCATCCACACTTGGTGCCCGGGCACGGTGGCCGAGAACGGTGCTCAGTGGGCGCTAAAATAAACACACCGGTTCCGGTGCCCAGCGTACAAGGTTTACAACGTCGGGCACTCATGAGGGCGCCGGGTTCCAGGATGCCCACCGCTTTTGTTGATTCCCGGGCAATTCACTACTTTGCACTCCTTGCAACGCTCACGTTTCAAAATGGAGTCTGACAGGATGAGATGTGCCGAATATGTACACAGCTACATATGAGTATCCAGTGTGTGTACACAACCCCATTTTGTCCTGGTACTCAGGCACTAATGCTCGGGCACCAAGTATAAACAGCGCTTTAGGGAGCGTTAAGACCAGGTGGCTGAGCACGGTGCCGGGTACTAATGTGAACACACACTTTTTTCAGTATCCTCGCTAGAATTCGGGCACGGTGCCGGAAACCAAGACTCGGACCCAAAAGTGGTAAACCGGCGTCTGACAGGGCGAAATGGAGAACCTATGTACACAGTCACATATCGGTTACTCAAGTTGTGAACACAACACTATTTTGTGCTAGTACCCAGGCATTTGTTCCCGGGCACCAAGTGTGGACAACCCCTTAGCTACCTCAACTGTCAAACAAAAGATTGAGTCATAAAAAGGTCACATGGAAAGTAAAATCAAAACATACCGTATACGAGCAATTGGCTTTCGACCACGTGGAAGACTGCTTTATTCAGTTCGATATCCAGACAGCGAGAAGTAGGTTGCAGAAACGAGGTGTGGGGAATTCTTTCAACAATAACTTTGATTTTTAGAGCATGTATCTGGATGTCGGGTGAAACAGTCTCTTGAGAGCCTGATATATGTTCCAATAAATCTTGAACATATTCAAACAAAAAGTTCAAATACTTATAAAAGAATAAGGTTTTATCTTCAAAATAAAAAAAAGTAGAGACGACATGTAACGAATGCTTTAAAAAAATAACTGGAGTTACCACAGAAAATATCGACTTTTACAAATCAGATGGAAAGTCAAGAATGATGCTACTTTCCATTATGAGATATTATAACAATGCAGCATCGTCTGTTTTTATAGTCTTTTCTTGACGTTTCTTTAAAATATTTTTAGTTGATGTGCAGTCTATTATAACCTTGAAGGGGAGGAAGCGAAAAAGGGAGGGAATTGGGGAGAGAAGGAAAAAGACCTTACCTCCCTTCCCCTTTCGCGCTTTTCTCCCTCTTCCCCACCCTCTCCCCACCTCTTTTTGCGCCTGTCACGCAAGCTACCTCGATCTTACCTATGTCCAGGGTTCGCACAAACTTTTGGATCCAAAATTCAAGACTTTTGCCAGACTTTTTCCAAAACAATAATTTTTTTTCCAGACTCAAGGTTATCACATAGGTGATCAGTAGATCTTTAAAAAAAACCCCACAGGAACAAAGCTTTTTTCATGATGCGCAGCAAACGTACGGGCGAGACTGAATAAGATTTAAGCAAAACGAAAAAAAAAATTCCCTTATAAAGCACTTGCTGCAGCTTAAAAAAAACTCACACTTTTTACAATTTTTCAAGACTTTAACTCAATTTTCCAGACTCTTTCCAGGTCTGGATAATTGCTGGGCAAATTTACAGATTTTTTCAAGAATTTTGGACTCTGAAAGAACCCTGCCTTTGCGCATGGATCTAGCGACTAGGATTAAAAAGCAAGAACAATCCCGTAAAATCCACAAAAACAGCACTTACACATCAAGGTAAGATTATGCGTTGACCAATTTAAAAACGTCAAGATCTGTAAAATGCTGGTACCATATTTCTAAGCTTCTTGTGCAGAACTTAAGTACGGCTCGGGGCTATGATAATCACTGAGAGCATTTACAGTCCTGGAGTCATGGGGCAGTTCAGATTTCCGCCGTACAAACTTTTTGTTCGCTGGCCTTTTTCCAGGCACATCCTAAAAAGAACATCAAAAATCCTTAACTTTAACAGAACAATGGAAAGAAAAAAAACTCCTAAAATACAACGCTTTGAATAGGTATGAGCCGGGCAGCAGGGATGGCGAAGTGGTGAGGGCATTTCACCCTCTACCAATGTGGCCTGGATCTGAGTCTCGGCGTCGACGCCGACATCGTATGTGCGTCGAGTTTGTTGTTAGTTCTCGCCTTTGCCCCGAAAGGGTTTTTCCCCAGGCCTGGTTTTCCCATCCCCTCGAACACCTTTTATTCCAAATTCTAATTCGATCAGAGCTGATCTGGAAGATGTCTCCCATTAGAAGGTCACATTTTTGTCAGTTCTTCCTTTAAGTGTCGTTTGTCCGGTTTGGTATTATAACGTTAGTTTGATCCCTCCAGCATGGACTACCTATAATGCTTAATGCTTTTCAAATAGCCCAAGACTGTTGCTGGGAGGCGAATTTACTGGACTACTACAGGGAGCAAGAATAATCGCATCGGTAAAAGGAAAAAATAATTTAACTTCTGCGAAACATGGCGCGGAATAAAATGTATTAGCAAAGAATTTTTAGTTACCGAGTTCTGTACTCTTTGAAGATCCACGTTTCCTTCTTCAACTCCTTCCATGTCACCAGATGTAAAGTCCATTGAAGAGTCCAGCAATTTATTACTGTCTTCTCCCTGGGCCAATCGGGCAATCTTAACATACTGTGAAAATTGATTCAAACAAGTTAAAACCAACCCTTCGACGGACGACTTTTTCAACTTTTGACTGGGACCACCAGTCAGCAAAAATCCGTCAACACGACTGAAAAGAACACCTTAAAATCAGTGAAGTTGCCAAGTTTGAAAGGGATTGTTAAAAACTAATCAAGATATTTCTCCACAAAGTCGCCAAATTTTACAAGCATTTGTAAGGTGAGTGGCAAGTTCAAGCCTCCACCATACAAATGTCTGTAAAATTTAGCAACTTGATGTCGCAATATCTTCGCTCGCTTTAGTCGTATCGCCTTTAGAGTGATTTTGACCCGTGAAATAGGTAGTAGAATACTACGCACTATTATGCACTAACTCGGCACTAATTGTATCGTCTTCTTTTGTTTACCTCTTGCTATTTTTTCACTATTTGTTAGTATCTGTTTCACGGTTCAAGTAAAATCACTCTAACTTCAGAAGTTACTAATTTAAGGCGCACTTTCTCGTAGTGTTGATGGCTATTTGCTTACAGGTTATTTTGCAACAGACGACAGGAAACATTTCACTGCCTGATTATAGTCTTAAATAACAAAACTGGACCATTATTTTTGGAATTCAATTGATGTGAAGACCTATTCTAGAGTTTTAAAAAGATTAAATGGAACGCGCTATATCACTTGCACGCGAGACACCCATGAAAATAACCGGTATTAAACCTTGAAGAATTTTATAAGGAACTAAAATAATAGGAAAGTTCAACTCATTGTTCTACTCACATTCGGGTTTTTACGTGCTAGCTCATCTATCTTCATCCACGCCTCTTCCCTTTCTTTTAGCTTGTCTCTTTCCCTAAGGAACGTACCGAAGTTAGACCGCATCTCATACGCATCTAATGTTATGTGCATAACATAGGGCGCTTAACAAAAGTCAGAAGTGGTCAGACCGGACGTTTTGAAAATGAAGTTGGCTTTCTTTGAAGATTTTTCGAAAAATCTCTCACTGCTGTGCGTACTATACAGTCAAAACACATTAACACCGACAGTGAGGGGGCATAGAAAGTGTCCGTATTAACGGAATGTCAGTATTAAGCGGGTTGAATTAAGAAAAAAAGCAAAGGACAAAGCAAACTGTCCGTAATCATGAGGTGTCCGCAAAGCGGGCTTTGACTGTATTTAGGAATAGACTGACCTGGCTGCATGGTCCTATGATTAGTTAACTAGTAATAACCAAAGGTTACGAAATGCGGGCGACAACGATCGAAGGTCAAAACGCTTTCGCTCCATCGCTGTGCTTTGCGTAAGTTTCACGTGACAAATAGTCAAAAATACGCGCGATCACATTAGGAGTGATACAAACGCTCGTGATCAAATTGAGCTATGTGCATTCCTTTCGTTCTTTGAGGAAGTCCAAATGAATGCTGGCTACATACATGTGACGCATGCGTATTAAAAACCTGGAGATTAGGACTGCGGGCTCCTCTTGTCGCCCGCAATTAACCCCGCATTTCGCCTCTTGAATACCGCAAATCGGACTGCCAAAGGCTCGTACTATTTAAGACATTTTTAGCGAAAGAACGCTGCTTGATATGTTAATATGATCTATCCTGGCTGCTTCCCCGGATATTTTTTCAAGTCCTAATTAGCCGTGGAATTCTCGTTATGACTGACTATCTTACCAACCGTCCACTATACCTTTGTCTTTCCTGTTTATATTTTTGAGAACACTCATCAAAAAGCTTTTGATTCATCTCCATAAAGAGCTTCAGTGCGTTATATATGAGACCATGAATTGTCCTAAAAGAATATAAATGTGTTAACTTATGCGTTAACTATCCCCTCGCCCCCTCCTCCATAGTTTTCTGTTTTGGTTAGCTTTCGCGCAGCTGTATTTCTCTTACTTCAAGAATCACAAAAGAAAAAAACCTTAGCTACGCAGGCTACACACAAACAAGACAAGTGTCCATAAATCGGAAACTAAGCAGGCTAACTTTCATTAACATCTCCTCAGCTATGTGGGTACTAATCAAAGTGTAGTGAATATTTGGACAAGTTGAACAGACTTGCTCACAGTAACTTAAGACTGAAAGGACGAAGGTTAGCCACCAAGTGGTAGAGAATTAGGAATTTTAATCGATGCTGAATACAAAAAGTGCAAATATAGGAAGACAGAGACCACAATGATGTTTTAACAGCCCACTTTACAGTTACAGGTGAAAATGACAACCCTTCCTGCTTTGTTATATAAATCATGTTGTTCTTTATGCTAACTAGTACTTTTCAGAATAATTTCCATAAGAAAAGGAAAGAGGTTCAGCGTATCAAGGCAAGGGCAACTTCAGCCTCATGTTCAGTCAAAGGCTAGGATACTAAGCCCACAACTGTATTCAATGGTCTCTTGTGTCATTTATATCGAGAGTTGGGGCGACAAAATTTGCCACGTTCAAGTTAACAAAATGTGAATGCAGGTCACTAAAGTAATGGATAAAACAATTAAAATTAGAGAGAGGCACAGTTTTACTTACTTATTCCAGTGGTTTTTGGAATGTTTGTATAAAGACGGGAACATTATAGGTACAATGACTCCAGCATTGTCACTCATTAAACTCATCACGTACTCATTATTCCAGTAGTACAAGGCACGTTCAGCAACCTGTCAATAAACCAAAATTTGTTAGAGCATATTACAAGCGTTTGTTACCAATTCCTTAATGGGCCTTGAAAAAAATAATTAATAATAACACCTATTTGCTAGCCTGAGAAAACAACCGACATTTCGCGTTTTCCACCACTGGTTTCCCTGCGAAATGATAGAGAGCTTTCGATTCTGAGACAAGGACGACTTCGAGGACGAGATTTCCTTAACACTGAGTAGTGCTCGCGCGTGAACCAGCGTCATTTTGGCGGGAAAACGTGGTAGCCGTCGTCATTCTACTACGAGTTTTAGAGTGAATGTCGTAGTGGCAGGAACAAGTTCAAACATTTTGTGACCGGGAAAGGGCGAAACTCTCTCCAATAAAAATAATCGCACTTACTTTTCAGGTGAAAAACAGTACAATGAAGGATTGACCATTTTTCGAGAATATGCGAAAACACTTTAAGTTAAATCTCGTACTCGTAGTAGCCGTCCTCGTCCTCAAATATAAAGCCCTTTGATGTCTCAGAAACGAACGCAGAAATTCCTTACAGAAGATGCAGATCTGGGTCGTGCTTCTGATTGGCTGAATCAATTTGTAGCCAATCAGATGCTTTACCCAGATCTTGGTAGCGACGCGTCATCGGTATAGAATTTCTGCACTCGTTTCTCAGACGTCATTTCGCCGGGAAACCAGTGGTGGTGTCGCAAGATGTCGGCTGTTTTCTCAGGTTACCTACTCGCTAAAATTCACTGAAAAACTTCTTCGTAGTTTCACCCACGAAAGGTACAAATGTAACTAACTCAGTTAATTTTCTTATGGAAAAAATGACACATCACCAAAAAACATTCTTCCCCACAATCCAAATATTGCTTTTGAAAAGGATCACTTCAGGTTAATATTTTAATCACTTTAAAGATATAAAGTGAGCACTGTTACATCTATTTAAATAACCTACTTGAAAGTGTGGGCTGGAAATACATTTTGCCAGTTGCCGGAAAAGTGGCTCCAAGACTTTGGTGAATTCTGATGGCTCGATGACGTCAAGAATTTCTTCAAGCTCATTGAGGAACATCACCTGGAAATAAGTAATCCAAAAAATACTCTTTCAACATGGAATTTTAGAATCTCTTAAGCATGTGAGTCACATTCAAATATCCTCTAAGGGAACGAACTTCAGGATCTAGAAAATTAATTCAGCTTCATTAGAGACTCCAGGCTTTGTAATGTGGAAGGGGCCACAGGCTTTGAGCTTTGAGGTTATTCAGTGAAATGCAAGACACCAGTGAATGGAAGTTTTTCATTCAGAAAAAGTGACTTCTGATTCAGTGCAATATTCACCCTCTGCATTTCCTGGGGAGAAGGAGGGAGAAGGAGACAGTACATTAAAGAGATACTCAGAGCCTGAATCCACATGCCCCCTCAATCAACTGGAGACAGCCCTGGAAATGACCTGTTTCTCGGCTCTTGCTGTCAAACTAATAAAACCATGAACACCTGAAATATTTTTGGAATGTTTATCGTGTTACGACTATTCACATTGAAGATCAGGGCATGCGAGCAGGCCACAAAGCCACAACCACTGCTGCTCCCAGTTTAGTATTCCCACACCTGATTGGCTCCTGCCTTGCAGCACAGTAACATTCAACAAATATTTCTGGTGCTCAGTTTATGGAGTTTCTCAGTAACTTTATCCCCTTGATACAGAGGGCTACTTTTTCATTGGCATGTTGCATTTTGTTACTGCCATTGAAGATTTTCAACTCTGAACTCTCCAACTTGAGCTCAGCCACTTCCTAATAATACTAATTCAGAATACAAAAAACGCTCACCTCCTTTGGGCTGTGAACTTTTGGCCAGAATTTCATAAGTGACACGATCACCTTGACAAATAAAAGCAGCAAAATAATATAATGTTATGAGAAAGTTGTTTTTTACACCGTTCGTACAAGTTTTTGAACCCAAAATTCAAGACTTTTTTCAGACTTTTTTCCAAAACAACTATTTCTTTTTCCATACTCAAGGTTATCAAATAGGTCAGAATGAAAAAAAAAAGAGGGAACACGGGTGCAGATTGAATAAGATTTGACTAAAACGAAAAAAAAAATCACATATGAAGCGCACTTGTTGTACATGTAGCTTTGAAAAAAATCAAGCCTTTTTGCCATTTTTCCAGATTTAATCTCCATTTTCCAGACTTTTTCAGGTCTGGAGAATTGCTGGGCAAATTTCAAGACCTTTTAAGGAATTCAATGCTCTGTACAAACCCCGTTTTTTCAGTCAGTTACGCTGGCATCTCAGAAGAAAAAAATCTGAGTTCTCTCAACAGGGTTCGAACCTATGACCTTCTGGTTTCTAGTTAGCCTGTGAGCAAGCTCTCCAGGGCACTCTGGCAGCAGGGCAGGAAAAGGAAAGAGAGATTGCAACTACGTCTCTGGGATTTGAAATCCACCTACAATTCCCCTGTGACTCCTCGTCAACTGAGCTGTCAGATTTCCGCCAATCAGTGCAAAGTAGAAATGAGCGCGAATGTGAACAAACATTGAATAACACATGACATCATTACTAATGTCATCTCCACCAACCAGCGTTTCGCATTAACTTTCTCAATGCAGTTATTCAAATTCCAGAGACGTAGTTGCAAGCTCTCCTTCCTTTTCCCGCCCCGCTGCCAGAGCGACCCGGAGAGCTTGCTCCCAGGCTACACTGTAGCTACTAGTCCGGATGCTCTACCATTGAGCTACAGAAGACCCTTGGTAGCTAATGCCACTAAACTACTGTCGGTTGCATCTAAGCATGGACACGAGACAAATAGACATGTTTTAATAGGGTGCCAGACATAACGTGTTTTGGCATCGAACATCTGAAGTTTGACAGCGGTTAAAGCAAACTGTCATGCCAAAGGATTATGTTTTTGATCAGCCCGTTCCGCTCATGTTTCATTTTTCTCAACTTTCAGGCATATTTCTTATCCAGAAACAGCACAGTTGCCTCCACAAATTATTCTTAAAGTCTAAAAACTCTTGCAAAGAATATTTTGTTAAGCAAAAACAAATCAAATCGACAACAGCCACCTACTCCAAACTTCGAATGTTTGGCGGCAAAACATGTCATGTTTGCACAAAATTATAACCTGCTTTTTCCTCACGTGTACACGCTTAGATGCAACTGACAGTAGGTTCATATAACAATGTTAATGTTTAAATTTCAAAAATGAAAGGAACTAAGCAGTAGTATTTGTCTTACCGGTTCTGTAAGAGTGGGGTCTTTTTCCAAGAATTGTACAATGCAATAAGCCAGCTGAAGAGAGAGAGAGAGCAAATTGATTTAAATGAAAAAATGACTACAATATTATAACTTGCCAATATACCTTCATGCATGGTTTTCAATGGCAACAATAATAAATTATTTAATTTAATATAGAGTGACTTACACGAAAAGATCAAAGGTGTCATTACAATGTACAAAATCCAAGTGTAGGTAGGTAGGTAATGGTTTATTTAACAGTTCAAATTACAAGAGAAACAAGCTAGCCCCAAGAAACTTGGCTGGTTTCCACGGAGGGCGTGTTGACACAAAAAAATTGTGTATTAAATTGCTAAACTAATACCAAACTTTCTTATAATTCTACGTCTGTTGCTACACAGGAAGTCATAAATAGTTAGCTACTATTAGGATACACAGGTTGGCAAGACCCAACCATGATCTAATAAGCTTCTTAAATGAAGAGATTGACTCGGTGAGTTTTGCTTCTTTTGAGATCTGGTTTCAAAGCATAGTACCACTAAATTTAAAACTAGAAGAAACTAGAAACTCCCTTTTCAGTTTAGAAAGTGTCAGATCAGTAGCTGTGTTACATAGATGCAGATGGTAATTAGTCTGATTGACATTCCTTCTCTCAAAAGAGTTCCTTGGGCCAGGGGCAGTGTGGTCATTCAATATTTTGTGCATTAAAACTGACTTTGCATAGCGCTGTCTATCATCAAGTGTTTGCCAAGAAAGAGAGTCAAAAGAGGGTGTAAAAAAAGTAACAGCAAAGATAAATTGAGAAATCAATACTACCAAACAACTACATTCTCAATTATTGAAAAGCAACATATATGAGGCATAATTGTTTGCTAGTAACATTTCACATCTAAGAAGCACATAGTAAAAGACATAACTACCAAAAATTTGCTGTGGATGAAAAATTCAAATAAATGCAAGATATGTTATGAAGAAACATTAATTTTGTTCATCAAAGTGCCAGCAAGAGAAGGTTTGTGGAAAATTTATTCATAAAGCAAGTTTTCCTCAGAGAAAACTTAGTATACTGTGTGAGAGAAAAAAGTATGAGAGAACCATGGACCATCAGCTGGTTAACATTTTAAGGCCAATACTTGGCTCTGAGGCTTAAGGAGGAAAAATGGCAAAAGAAATGAATGAGAATTTCTCTGCAATTTCTTCTATGTTTTTTCCCAAAGCCTCACAGCCAGGTATTTATTTCAAAATATTATAATTGTTAGGTTGAGTCATACCTGAGGATGATACATGCTGAGTGCCTTAACTTTGTGTAGTGGCATCAGAACTTTCATGAGAAAGTGTTTATGTTCCTCTTTGAGAGGCAGTGCAAAGCCATTGATTATGCTGCAAGAAAACAATATATAGAGAGGATATTACATGGTGGCGCGAAGATAAGAATTTTATTTTCTAGTGGGAAAACAATAATTTACAAACGAGCATAGCGAGTGAGTAAAATATTGTTTTTGCCACAAGAAAACAAAATTCATATCTTCGAGCCGCCATGTAATGTTCTTTTTATTATATAGACAAAATGACATCAATAAAATATAGAGGGAAATTACCAAAATTACATCATCGATAAACTCACGTGTGAGATTATGGAAAATAAACCACTCGGGTCCCAGATGTAGTTTTTATGAATTTTACGAGTGGTATATTTTCCAGTAAAACACTCGTGTCTATATAATAAATATGTTTTAATGTTGTTACAATATGCAAAATTTATTTAAATTTAGTAGTCTTTTTTGAATCTTACATGTTATGATATATACCACATTTCCTCGAATAACAGCTGGGGGCGATTATCATTATTTTTGCACAAAAAGGGGAAGATAATTCACAAAATGACTTAAACTCACTGTCTGGATTTACTATGCTGTGCAAGGTGGTTGTAGAAATCATTTTCAACCCATAAGTAACCTTGAATAGGAATTTTAAAAAACCATTACACATACCTTCCTAAAATTTCTAGTAGCTCTGCAATCCCATTATGGTGTTCTGTTTCATATATAAATCTGCAAAAGAATTTTTCAAACAATATTTTTCCTCTTACATTGAAAGTAAGCACTAAGCATTCACAGCCAAACTACATGTACCTGCCTGTGTGCAATGCTGATAAATGTATGTGCATATCATGTTTGCGCATGGAATTGGATTTTTTATCATCAGTCAACTGGTAAGATTTGTACATGGGCGAGAAGAGAACATTTACCTGTAAAATATATTATTTATTTGTTTCCTGATATAAGCTCTGAGTCCCAGAAACTTGCCATATATTCTGTGAATTACTGTCTTGAGGAAATCTCTTTCTCTTGGATCTTCACTATCAAACAGGTCAAGAAGCTGTACAACAACAAAGAGACCTACATTTTTGTAACAATCAACAAACTTTAACAACTGCAACGGCAAAGAACCAGCGTTTTCCCAAGTTAGCCTTAACAGGTTCTTACATATAT
Source organism: Porites lutea (assembly GCF_958299795.1). Lineage (NCBI taxonomy): Eukaryota > Metazoa > Cnidaria > Anthozoa > Scleractinia > Poritidae > Porites > Porites lutea. The sequence continues at coordinate 29,146,097 of NC_133207.1, forward strand.
GGTAATTAGTACAAATTTAGGCTATTTATGTTCTTAAATAATTATGTTCTAATTTTTTGCAGAAGAAAATACACTGATGAGGTTAAGATTACACTTTATTTAGACGTATGTTCAACTTATTCCTTATATAAACTCTGCAAACAGGCTTCTACTGTACTCCCTGTCTTATAAGTCTCAAGATTATAACTATTAATTGTGGGATACTATTTTTTCCAATAAATATATTAAAACATAAGCCATGGTTAAGACATGCTTGGCATTAGGCCTGGTTGACATTGCAACAATCATCAAAGTAACAACTGACAGATAATGGAGATACTAATCCATCAAAACATAAGTGTTGAAAAAATAGTGAAAGTTGCTGTGAGCCACCTTAAGATTCTGTGGTGTACAGACACATTCAATGCGGTCTACACATTCAATGCAAGCGTGAGAAAAAGCACCATTTGCAATTAAATTTTAAGAATTTTGTCACAAAAGGGTACTAATACTTTACTTGCTTCCTCTACATATATGTTGCTTGCTTTTATGCAAAATAATTTCAGCCATTGTGTCCAACAATGTATGACAACTTATCTATTTGTGACTTCCCAAAGCTCAAAACAAGAAATGCATGTCTGCAACTCTTTATACTTCCAAAGATGCAACTTCTACTGCTGAATTTGTGAACTAGTCTTAATGGTGATGACATTTACACATTTAACCCACTCACTGTATTACCTGCATAACAAATTTTTGATCAACAAACTTCTTTGCCACAGCAGGCTGAAAATCCTGAGACTCCAAGAACCTCAAGAATAATTCATACACAATCTAAATGATAAATACAATATATCATTAAACATCAGTAATGTAGCCTCTAGGGCAATACACAGGGATCACAGAAACATGCTATTTTATCTTAGTAAAATCCAACTCGTGGTCTATTATCAATGCTGCATTCTGATTGGTTGAGCTACTACTAGGCTATATGTTATAGCCCACTAGTAGTGAAAAGCCCTGGCTTTGAAACCCAAAACAATGGCCGCTGAATTGTGTTTTGCTAACTTAAGTTGTTTTGTCTCGATGTTTTTGACCAACTAGTTGCATTTTACTAAAACAATATTATTATTCCTCTCGCCCTCATGGCCTCTGAGTCAATAGCCCATTCAGGCTTGAGGAATAATTGTTAAATCCATCTTACAGGGCTGTAATTTATAAAGGTCGGGGACTTGGGATTTCCAACAGCCACTATGAAGGTGACCCTCAGCTATTCTAATGGGAAAATAGAGAGAACCAAAAGAAATCCTCAGCTGTTTGATTCCCTGCCAACAATTTGAAATCTTAGTAACAACCCTCTGTCAATGCAGAAAATTAATAATTTTAAATAAAGCAAACACAACAATTAAAGGCTCTGGAGAACAACACAGCAGCTAAATGGTACTATGAGGACTGTCAAGGGAACAGCTGCCAACACTAACAATACAAAGGACCCAAATCTTATAACAATGAGAAAGATTCAAAATGCATGAATCAACAGCAGCTGTGCTACTCATAGCCACACACTGCAATAGCTAAATCATCGCCAACAGCAGATGAAGACCAGCAATAAGCAGTCAAAACGCCGTTATCAATAACAAAGTGATTCTTCTAAGACAAATAATAGGGGAGCCCTATCACTGGAGCTGTTTTGATTGCTAGGACAGGGCTCGAAATTAAAAAAATTCTCAGGTCGCCTTTTGGCAACCAACCTGAGAAATGTAGTCGCCAAATGTAAAATTTATAGTCTCCAGTTTGTATAATGTAAATGATGCAGCTCATAGTATGGCACGATCCATCAGATTTGATTGTTTGAAAATATCGCAGACAGAGGACGGTATAAATTTGGAGGTAAACTGGCTTTGTTTACGGTATGTGATTTGGCACATTTTTTTTATGACAAAAGCAAACCAAGGTAAGATGAAATGTTTGTTTTAACTTTACTCTTTTAATTTAAATCTAAACCAAAGAGAAATCTGGTCGCCAAAGTGGTGACTAAGCCAGTGAATTTTTAGTTGCCAAGGAGAAAATGTTAGTTACATTGATGACCATATCAGTCGCAATTTCAAGCCCTGTAGGAGAGGGTAAGGTCACCCCAAAGTTCATCAGATATCAAGAATAAAAATTTTCCAACCTGAAGGTGCGGCCAAGCTGCTTCTAAGTTTGGTTCATCTTCTTCTGGATCAAACTCAGCACCATTAGGATTGGATGGTGGAGGAAGAGTCCTGAAAGTGTTAACTGCAAACTGTTGAACAAAATAAATCCACAGTTTCAGCAACACCTTGGCTTTATTACTGGTAGTAGTCAACTGTATGCCACTAAAAATCTGAAAGAGTGCATGCACTAAGGCTCTAAGCCTCCTCATCTCATACCAAATTCTCATTTTAATTAACAAGGAAGTACAAGGTAAGAGGAAAGAGAATCTAGAATTTAATCAGGGCTTCATTCCTGGCAACCTTCAATAGTCAACTTATGCGACAGGATGGGAAAGGAAAGAAGACAGCAAAACCTTACGTATGAAAGAATTTTCCATAAAAGTTCACCTTCCTTTTAAGAGGTCTTTTTGTTAAAGTCAGGAACATAGTGATGTTAAGTGAAGATCATGACAAAACATACAAGTAAGAGCCCTGTCAGATTTGTCACACACAAACATTTTGCAATGCTGTCCCCTTTTTTCAGCCATCCTGTTGTGTAAGCTCATAAATGTGGTAACACCACTACTAGAAATTAAATAAAATCTAGGAGAGACGCTGAGGCTAAATCATGTTCACTCTGAAGGAGACAACGATAGTCAGTTTAAGTACAGTGTACCTTAAATTGTATCAAAAGGTCTGTGAATCATTCCACCAGGGCTGTCATTAAGAGGCGGGGGCAGGGGATTTCCCCCGGCTACTTTCATAGGAAAATAGAAGAAAAATAGAACCAAACGAAATCCCTAGCTGTTTGATTCCCTGCCTACTTGTTGTATTTACCCGGCAACTTGAAATCTTAGGGACAACCCTGTTGCACCCAGCTAGTTACTAAGGAGAATGATGGTTTCTTACCATGTGGGCCACTTCAAGATAGATAGGATCTGTGACGACACCTCTGTTGTGTGTTATAAAGTCAACAATCTCATTAAGTGCAGCTCGTTTAACTTCCTTAAATTTGAGATCACTTAGTGGATCCATGGCAAAATCAAACAAAATGCAACACTGTTGAATTTTCTGGATGAAAAGCTGCTCTCTTTCGTTTGGTGGTGCATCTGAAACAAGCAAGAAAAAGGTCATGCTTAGGTCAGTCTGTCTCTCATGGATCTTTGATTGACTTTGAATTTCGGTTGATGGAGGCCACTCAGGTTTACAAATATCTGGTTCCATACATCTCCCCTTTCCTTGCATCTATACGGATTTTGGTAGGGTTCCATAACTAGCACTTCTCCTATGGTGTTCCCAATCACATGCAACCCCTTAGGCAGAACATTTGCATGGTACTATTCAGGGCTACTGATATTTCGCGCGGTCGCAGAGCCGCAAAATTCAGGTAAATCCACAAAAAACCCGCGAAATTCACAAAAACAAGAAAAATACGGCAAAATTCGGTAGAAATCTTGTCAAATACATGTCTGTACAAAAAACTTAGCTGAAACTTATTTCAGCTATAGGGGCTATTTACTTGCCGTAAACTTGCAAATTTATCTTGGAACTTCGTCACTGAAACATGCAAACAACATCCCAAAACTACCAGGCGTAGATTATGTTGCGAAAAACTGGGCACTAGCCATGATGTTAAAGGCTTTGCCATTGGTTAATTTCTGGAGCGTATTGTTATTGAAAGAGCAAATGATGACCTCTGTTAGAAAAACGTTAAAAACGCTGGTCTGATCAGTGCAAAACCGATCGATTCCTAGCAGAATTTGCCACAAAATCAGCCGTTTTATACCAATTGCTTTTTGATGAAGTTTGCCCCAAAAACTCCAGCGAAATTCCTGCGAAATCGGCCGATTTTTCCGCGAGTTTGTCCCTAAAAATCCCGCGAAATTTGACTTTTTCTTCCGCAACCTATCAGAAGCCCTGACTATTATATTTATTTCTTAGGATTTTACAAAAAGAAATCCATTTTTTGCTGTGAAATAGGACATTCACATTAGGAGTGAAAAACTTAGAAGCTTAGTAGAGCTTAATTAAACAGTAAATTTTGTTGTGCAAAGCATTTTACTGGTAATGGAAAACATTTTATATCTTATACAAAATCTACTGCTGGCTAGGCCACCAATTCCATCTCACATATTAACAAAACTCTAGACTTTTTAAGCCACATAGGGTTAATTGACATGATGCATAGTCTATTACCATTTCCTCCCAAATCTTTGAAATAAGCTGGACAAGCAAGGAGAAAATTTTGACAGCTATACTGCATGACAATGAAAGGCATGAAATAACTGGTCTTTTAATGCTCAAGATATTATGACAAAAAGTAACCAGAAGATTAAGGAATACCATTTGGAAAGTAAACTACATGACACACCTGCTGACTTTTTCTTAATCTGTATTTAAATGCAAATGAAGAATCAGCGAAAATTAAGGTTGCTGTCCACTTTATTGGGGTAGCTTATGCACACGCCACACCAAAAATTTACAAAAGACATTATTTTAATGAGTGTTTTGGTCAGAACATTTACTTAATGCATAAACTGTAGCAGGTAAAGGCTATTTTTTATCTTTGTCTTCTCAAATTCATTAATAATTCATAAAGATATTACAAGGGAAATTAATGTTTAATGAGTGTTTGGAAATTAGATCAAGAACTACTCATTTTTGCATCCCTAATTTCTCCTCCTAAAATCATTTTGTTTGAGAAGTAATATCAAGCATTTGACACAGTGTTTCATCGTCAGAAGACACACCTCGAAATTCGTCAAAAATACTCTGCTGGGTGTCGTATTTTCAACTCTCTTCTCAGTCTTTCATCTGGTGATGAAATACTGCGTCTCATGCTTGATATATTACATGAACAATAATAAGAAATCACTAGGTTCACCAGCCATGAAAGAAATGTTAAAAATGGCTGACATTTGGCAATATTAGTAAAAAATTGTTGGAAGATGAAGTCTCCAGTCACTGTAATTTGGATCATTAACTTATTGAACCAATCAAATTAATGCAACTTATGATTTTGTCACAAAATTTTTATAAATGGGGGTAGCATCGATGTGATGGACAGATCAAAAGCAATTTTGCAGGAACAGTAAAATCTGTTTACAAAATTGTCCAGTATATCAGTGGTTTACAAAAGCGCACCATATCTGTAAATGGTGGATAATCAACAATTACTATTAGCCGAAGGCCAGTATTTGTAAAGACTGAAATAAATATTGTTTAGCATAATAATTTTAGGGTTGGGGGAGGAAAAAATCATAAGCAACTAGTAACAGTTCCTGTAACCTTATTACCAGTTAAAGATTAGGGATTCAAATAAGATTTACTTGAACCATACTATGAAGAGAACAGAGGGCCTCAGAATAGAAATCTTTTCAGCTATTAAAACTGAAAGTGTTGTTTATCTTGCCTTGGTTTGGTGTAGAAATTTCACATAATCTTTCCGTCACCCTCAATCAAAATAACCTACCATGTCGCAGTTTTGGCATATAAGATCAAAGAAATATCATTTCCAACTATGGGGTAGCAATGTCAATAAATCTGATATATTAAAGTGTTTACTAGCTAGCCCAATGGTGTTTACTATATTATTTTATCTCCAAAAGCAACAGTATTCCACAGCTCAATGACTGATTTGAGATATGGCTAAAAAGAGGGGCAACTACCTGTATAAACCATAATCATAACCAGCACTGAGCAAATGGTAAACAAAGCCGCGAGAAAAACACTTTGCTCGCTGAACTCCCCGTAGCGAAATTGTAATAAACTGGTTATGAGCGCAGTGTGCGACCAACTTTCCCGATAACAGGCAAATTGGAGGAGCATTAACATGTTTTATCACAGCAACGTCGATTTTATTTGGTATACTCAAACGAGAAAATCGAAGTTGCTTGAAATCTCACCTTTCAACGGAGGTAATTTCACTATCTCTCGATTGTCACTAACGTTAAACGATGAAGAACTCTGTCGTTTCTCTTTCCTCATTATTGACGGGCCATTTGCATATTGCCTTAGTTTGACAGCTTGACTCGGTGGATGTGAAACGGGTTGAGATTTCGATTTTGCCTAAGGTGGAGAAGAAAAACCAAGTAAGCTTAACCTTGAATGTAATTCTGCGTCACAAAAATAAGTTCCATTGGAACCCATCCCAGTAAACAATATCCAATCGAAATTGTGATTCAATCGACTGAAACCGCGACGGATTTCTCTATTCTTACGCAAAATAATCATACGACTCACCTCGTCAGTCACAACATCTCCGTTTTCTTTATTTGCCTGTTTGGCACTTCCTCCAGATTTCGAAATCTGCTGTTTACACCCAAGAAATGCAAAAGAGTAAAATCGATCTGTCACTGCTGATAGAAATGTTTTGACTTTCGCCTTCGCGCACAAGTTACCGAAAGAATAAACGATTTTTTATGCGTCTGGACTACCATACCTTATCTTTTTTTCCTTTGTTTGGCATTCTCGTGATCCATTTACCCTACGTAAACGGAAAACATGACGGAAAAATCACAAAATTCGCAGTTACGAAGTTAAAAGCCTGTAAAGATTGAAATCATTCAGAGCGGCTGTCAGATGTACTTTGATTGGTTGATATTTTCTATGGCATTCAGTTAGTCACGTGGACTTTTCTTTGATGAAAGCGCGGGAATGTTATTTGTAACTTTCTTGTTGTTACTGATATTATGTTTGCTTATCTTTTCTTAAACAGGAAAGTTTTAGGATCTTTTAGTATCGGCCCGTGTCCCTGCCCTTCTTGCCCTTTAGAGTCACAAGTGTTTGGGAAGGCTTCAAGTGTTCCAAAAAATAAACTATAAAAACAACAGTTCCGAACAAGTCTATATCTTGTTGCACCTTAATAGTTTTTATTTTGCACACTCTTTTAAAAACCAACAACGGGAGTTGTCTATTCTTTTGATCAGTTGGCCACTTATCGACCAAGTTGACCTTGTTCCAACATTAAATAAGTTTTGTTTGTTGTATGCTCAGAAAACTGATTTCTACGGGGTGTTTGTTGTTCTTTCTTCGAATTTTTCAAAGTAGGGAACCCACACACATAAATTGTGTGACCGTTGTAATGTTTTAAATTTAGAGGAAACGAAGGAAATATCGAAAAGGTTCTTATTATCGTGAATATAATGCGATGAATCCTTATAGTTAAGATTAAAATCGACATCGCTCTTGCAGCTGAAAACAGCGAATTATTTTGTAGAGAATGTGTATAAAAAAGCGACACTTAGGTAAACGTCGAATGTAAAACTGTTCAAATAGCTATAATTCGCCGTTTTCAGCTGCAAGAACGACAAAGTTGTTACATTCAATTTCCAAGTTGAGTATAAGTGTAGTTCCGTGTTGTCACTGAGTCTTCGTGTTTCTGAGTGGAGTATTACGTAGAGCGAATAAAGAGACCACAGCACACCGGCCGTGATTCAAGTGGAAACTATATGAAACCGCCAGTCCAAAAATTCGTCGTGGTCGCTTATGAGGGTTGGTAGTTTATGAGAGGTTCCAGTTATAGGGCTTTAACTGGGAACATTTTGGTGTAAGGGATAAGTGGTCACTTATGGGAGGTGATCGCACATGGAGATTTGCACGAAAAAGATTAATTTTGCCGGAAATTATCTCTGTTAGCATGGTAATTTTGTAATTTTATTTGTGAAATTCTAAATTAAGGCTGAAATTTTGCGCCAAAATTAAGGAGTAATTTGTCAATCATGATGTTAAGAATCTATCCTTGGAATTCTCAAAGCAAAACTCCCCCTTTATTTCTTTTTATCAGTTTTATGACCATTTCTCACCAAGAGCCATAATGTTCTCACTTAACTTTAAAAGGTTTCACAGCGGCGGACATCCCTTTCGACAAAAAAAGACTTTTTGACAAGAAATTCAGGAGCCGCTATGCGGAATATTAGCAACACCGTGAATGATATGCAACAGTTCAGTACATGTAGAATTTTCAACTAAATACAAAACAAGCTGTCAAGATCATCGTGGCAAAAAAAAACCCGTTTCGAGTCATCGTCTTTTAATCGATATTATTGTACTCTAAATAACACTGCTAAGGGCCAAGAGATAATGCTCTTGAAAGGGCTTATTAGGCACCCTAAACTGCGTCGTAGACGTAACTCACCCCCGGTTAATAACGTCTGCGAAGCTAGAAGTCAACGGTTGCCGAAAGCTAGTCAAAGATTTTGCCTGTCTTATATCAGAGGATAAATTGTTCCACAGAACAGCCCTGCTTCAGGCTCTGATCTCTCACAATTGGAGGGGGATTGACAGGCCAATCAGTGGGCTTTCCCTCCCGATCTTATCATTAGCCCGTTCCAGGCTCCGAGACAGTCGGGTCCGTTAAATTTCGAAAGCGCAAAGTACAAAACTAAAACGGGAGGAAACTGGCTTATATTTCCGCGTTCCCCTTACTTGCGCGTCATCCCTATTATCTGCCGAAACCTGGAACAGGCTATCTTCTCATAAGTTACTCCATTTTGTTGCCTGTAATTTTGTAAGTGGGACCTGGGATAGATCGATATTTACTTCCTGTGTCCAGATGACGAATTATCAATGACGCAATATTATTACGGTAACCTTTCCCCCTCCCGTAGACGAAAGACACGAAAGATCAAAGATATTCTTAGGACCAAGCAAGCCATGATTCAGGTAAAGTTTAATTTCGTTCAGAAAAAACTTAAAAACATGCGGAATATTTACGTTGCCAGGAGCGAGGCTTTGAGATAAGGCGGGGCTCGGTCATCCAGACCCTTAGAAAAGGAGGGGGCGGTCTCCAAAAAAATTTTTTTCGACCCTTTGGGCCTCAGTTTGGTCTAAAAATAAGAGGGGGAACCTCCCCTGGATCCGCCACTGATTTAAGCTGTACCTCTTTTAGAAAAAGTGCACAAATTATGCTCGTTTTCCCAAATTATGCCAAAAAAATATGATAACAAAAATCGACTAAGGCCTCTAGGCAGCGCTATAGCGGGAACAATCACGAGAAAGCTTCAAAAACGCGAATGCACATAACCAAGAAGGCTCAATGCGGAAAACGAAGCTTTTCTTTTTTCGCCATCCCTATGAGCCCTTGTTCCCAGCGCGACTACAGCAGACAAGCATACCGTTGCATATCGTCGCTCGGGTGCATTATGTCAAATTTTGTGTTCGTGGGGGCGCTTTACTGAACACTTAAGTTTAAGGGTGGCCTGTTCCAGGCTCTCAGATAGTGGGGAAGGCGAGAAAGAGTGGGGAAGACGTGAAAGTGTAATGCGCGCGAAAATAGGGGCGGGGCGGGAAAGTTTCCTTCCGTTTTTTTTTTTCGTGTTCGCGCTTTCTCAATTCCGCGGTCTCGGAGCCTGGAACAGGCTACGCTTAAAGTAATCGAAGGGGGAGCTTAATCTAGAAATGGGGTGTTTCTTGATGTTACAGAACCCAGGGTTGGCTCGTTATTGCGGTGAAGCCTGGGTATTTTCTGAAAGGGCACTTTCAGTTCTATCAAATGCGATAATTACTTGGGCTTGCTTCTGCTCTACTGAAAACATAACAGCGGCATAGACCGACAGTTCATATATTTGTAACGCTACTTTTGTAATAAAAATGCTTCAACCACCGAAAAATATAAACCCCTCGATGGTCTTTCAGCTAATAGCGATACCTAAGCTGACGTCACCTATTGATAATGAGCCAACTAGAAGCGCATTGGTTCTGTTTCACTCGCTTCAAATTTGAATAACAAAAACAATGTTTGTAAACAATGATCTCTTCTCAGATAACACTGAACCTCAGTAGTGATGCAAATCATGGCTGTATAAGCACGAACAAAACAACACCTGGTGTTCTTCCTTGCTTCTAGCCATACTTGTTAAGACGTGCTCAACATGAACATGAGAAGAAATTTAAAAAGCGAAAGCAAGTTTATGCTTCCGCGCATATCACTTCATGTCCCTTTTTATCGCAAGGCCATTCTCGTCCCCAGATTCCGTCGTTTCTTTTGATCAGGTGGTCCATTACAAATTAAGCCGAGTGGCTCTGGGGACGAGAACGATCGCAAGCTGCAAGCGAGAACGTATTATTAATGTGTGGTTATTTTTGCGCTGCTAATGAGGGCCAGGCTAAGGATTTTATTAAAAGCCTTCCTTCCTTAACCACTAAAACATCGAAATGGATGCAAAAAAAGAGGAGTGTCGGAGTTGTTTACTGATTAAGATGCACTAAAACTCCATGCGCAAACAAATAAATTAACATTACAGAGGCTGAAATTTGACCAATTGCTAAAGCACCTGACTTATTTAAAAACCATTTCAACATGTCAAATGCAGCAAACGCATATTCAAAAACTACTTTTGTTCAAAAAACGCTGCTACAGACCCAATCGTGCTTCAAGGGCCAGTAGAAACACACGGTAAGTACATAAACTTACTCCGTGATTTCAAATCAACGTGTATAATAAAATGAAGATCTCTAATTATTCATGTAATATACAGTTATAGGTTGTCAATGTTAAGTGTGATTGTGTCGCCGGCGAGCTTGGCGATGAAAACTGAATTTAGTTTAGGAATCACCACATCAGAAATAGCTGCTTTTGTCAAAAGTAAGCATCTCAGTGTTATATTAATAGCCAAGAGATAGCTCGTTCTCTCTTGTAATAGCCTATTCCGGTTTCTAACTATTGATCAAATATATAAGACCACTTTCTGTGATATAGAAGAGTCCAGGTTGTTATTGTATCTGCACATCTAAAGTGGGTTAAAGAAAGCCACTGACAGCAAAGGTTTTTAGCTGATCTCGAGAAAAGACGTTTCCATAGTGGGATATAGGACGTGGAAATATTCCGTTTCCAAGAAACTTTCACCCCGATGAAGCATTTTCAAGCTCATTAACTATGTTTTTGCAAGCGCGAAATCCAGGAAATCGATATCTTTGATAACAAGACTCGTCCTAGTTTTGACGAGGACTGTTTTAAACGAAACTGAGGCTCATTGTTGGCAGAACCTAAACTTTAAAAAATTTAAAGGCAATAATTGTTCCTTCAAATATTTATTTTACAGAAAAAAAGTCGTTCGGTGCCCGTTTTGAATGGACATTCAATGACCTACTAAACATACATTGTATATAAAAAAAGACAGAATTAAACTAGCGGCATTTTCTCCTGCAATCTATTGTAAGTTACGCCCGGTAACAGATTTCTTGAAAGATCACCTTTCTCAACCAAACAGCCACCGATAACTGCCACCCTTATTAACAACAGCTGAACAAATCAACTTTCAATCAAACACTTCTATCGCCAACAACATCAAGAGATCGCTAACTTAATTATAATGACTTGGATGACTTGAGCAAGTCTTCAACAGTTTTCATCGGAACTCCTCACAGCTCATAATTTGACAATTGCTCCGGAGTTAGAAAAAGGTGAGTCGAGTTTAAATAGCGTTACTTGCTTGCCTTTTTCTTCGAAATTCGTTAATTGAAGGGCTTAACTTAAATGCAACACTGAGTTTCGCGATGGTCTCCAAGATACGGATTTCTAGTGTAGTTTCATCAGTGGTATCATCTTGTTCTTGATCGTTCGAGATCACAAACTGGATTTTTTATGTTTTCAAGAAAATTTTATTCAGTGGATTAACAAAAAGGAAGACGATCGATGATATGTTACAATTATTAAGCACTCATAAAAACTGCAATGAACTCTGACAAGTACAAATTTGCAATGCTGAAGAACTTTCGATTTTCTTTACAGGCAGGTAAGAAACTCACAAGGGGTTGAAACGTGTAACTCGCGTTCAGTGCTCGTGAATATTCATTTTTCTAAGTACCATATTTGGTAGCCTGCATAGCTGGCCTTTTAAGTTAAAGCTGAACCGAGGTTAAAACAGAAAATGATACTGGGGAGAAGGATATTGTGCATTCGGAAAATCAAAAAAGGGTGACCGCGTCCATTATTTTCAGGTGACCGCTATATACAGGTCAACTTTACAGGAAATATAGGGAGAAATCTTTTTGAAAAATTGCCCGGTGACCGAAATATATATGGTGCCTGCTATATACAGGGCTGTTACAAACACTTTGATTCTATAGCCCGCACGCGGGGGAATTTTTTTTAGGGGGGGTGTGTGTATAGCGTTGGCGGCGGCGGGGGGGGGGGGAGGGGGCAACCTTGGTCCATCTTTCCCTCTCGGGTGGCCAATCAATCGAAATAAGGACAAAGAAAACGCTTCGATCATCCTGCACGCTCCCGAATTCAGCCATAGTTTAGCATATGGGGAGTTTATAATTAAGCAAAGGCGTTTTAGTTTTTTGCATTCTTGGGCAGAAATTTTGCCCAGAATTTCGGGCAAATCGTCTCTGTGAGAGTAAAGTAATTCGAAGTTGATACTTAGCAGTTAAGATTTGGTAGTGAAGGCACTGTAAAATTGAAAAAAGGAATCATCACTTCTACCTAACGCCACATCGCTCAAAAACGCTTTTGCTTGATTTCTTTTGCTCCCTAATATTAAACTTAAACATATACCGTCTGCATCAAGACAGAAATACTGGTTGCCGTTTAACAACGACTAACCGTTGTGAATCGGTTGTAATCACTTGTGAATTAAGAGTATTCGAATTGTATAATGAATCCCATTTGATCTAAATTGCTTTAAATTCTTGGGAGCGCGCGAGCAGCGAGAATTGTACGGGCGCTGTGCGATCAGTCTTAGGCGAACCGAGCCTGAGAAAACAGCCGAAAATTTCCAACACAGGTTTCCCCGCAAAATGTCCTGGTTCATTTCGCGGTTAAACCTGTGGCGGTGTCGCAAAATGTTGGCTTTTATTTTCTTAGGCTAAGGCGAATCATCCTGAAGTTTAATTATGCAGAAATTCGGGGCGAGGCATTTTGTGGTTGGAAATTTTATTTCCCCGGGGGGGGGGACTCCCCATATGAAAGGGGTGGGGATGCTCGTCGTCTCGCTTAGGGGTATAAATTTTGGAATTTGATGTCACTTAGGGTGTTCTGGGCAAAACGCCATCATATTTAGCTGTGAAGGTCTCGTTTAGGGTTGCACGCGAAAAAATATAAAAATAGACATATTGTCTGTGTTTTAACATGGTCTCTTTTAGGGGTCGAAAAAGGCTTGGGCCCCGCCCAGATCGGTCTCCTTTAAGGGTTTAATTCAAAATTTTCGACGAGCGTCACACCCCATTTCATATGCGGAGTCACCCCCCCCCCCCGGGGTTTATTTCCCAATTGAACAGGTCAGGAATGAAGCATTTATTTCCCATCTAGACCATCAAGTCCTATTGGTGATTGGCACAAAATATTGAAGCAGATCTTTTCATTTTTAAAACCAATATAGAGTAATCTGCCATTTATTGTACGCTTTTCTTTCGCCACTTTGCACTTTTCAATGTGTGTTAAGCAAACAGGCCGTCAACTGGGAAAGACTGTGACCAAAGGCTCTCTGGAAAGGAAAATTGTTCTTTCGCTTGTAGGAAATAAATCATTCGAGTGAAATCAGGTAGGTGATTTTTCATTGAATTTTTCTTTCGTCTGAACAGATAGATTTTCAATATATTTCGGTCCTTGCATGTGAAATTAACTAAGCGAAAGGTTTCTTTACTTTTTTGACTTGGATGCATCCGAAACAGCGAAAGGCTTTTCTCAAAAACCGGAAAAAAGAAAGCAAATTAAAACGCCCGGTTTTTCCAGTGATTTAATCTTATTCAGCTTGTCAACATCAGGGAAATTTGGAAATCGTGAAATAGAATTCTTAATGTAAATAATGGTTTCAACATTATTGCCGGAGCGAGTTAAGGAAAATTTTAATTCACAATTGTCCGTCACAAACTGGCTAATATTATGAAATGAAGCCATAATTTCAATATTTATATCAAATCAGATGTAAAATATTTTCTGATTTCTCCAGGCAAGATAGCCGCCGAAGATAAAATGAAATTTTAATAATTATAATAACTCTCTCGGGAGAGTCGCCGATCCACCTAATACTGGTTTTGAAAAAGTAACAGCCGGAAATACAATTGTGCTCAAAATTTATTGTGAATATCTCGACATGAATACAATATACTAGTCAAGAATATTGAAAAGGAAATCTCGAGTGGTAATCTCATTTTTTTATGTCTTTCTGCATATATCATATATGTTGTTGGCGTATTAAATTGCATCCTTGGTTCAAACGTTATTTTCCTTTGTTGTTAGGGCATGGTAATGTATAATAATGAGTTAGTCAAGCTGATGAAAATATAATTTCAGCCAAGGATAAAATTGAACCACAAGATATTTATACGTTGACTCTTGCGCGTTAGTCCGTGTTTGCTAATTAAGATAAAAGCTGAACAACATTATTATAATATAAAATGCCCCATTCACCGGCACCACCTAGACATGTTTAATTAAACCAGGTTTTACAATAAAAAACGAAAAACAGACACGGAAAACTATAACAGGGGTTTTCACATAGGATTCAAATGAAATTTAACAGGCTCTGTACTGAATTTGCGCTAAGTTTGCAATCAACGTAAGTCCGGACCTGAGTAAGCACTGAGCTTCTAAACATGTCGAACCATTGGTGTAAATGCATGGGGGTTTAAGTCTTTGATAAAGCCGATAGTTGTAAGCGAGGAAACAGCATTTTGATTTGCATTTATTTTAATATGGCTTGGAAGCAGAAGAACTAACTAAGACATTGCTTTCTGTCTATTTTCGTATTTTCGAGGTCTTTTATTTGGCGGGCCTTATCATTATCACGCAGTCATATTGGACCAAGAGATTAAAGGCTCTTTCAGTTGACTTAAGGCTTAAGCATTAAAATGCAACACCCCAAAAATCGGAAACAAACAAACAAAAAACAACAGTAACAGTCGTTATCGGTAGGAAGCCGGAAGAAACTGACCCATCGGATTTTTGCGACAGACCGTCTCTTTCAGTTTTTATCTATTCACCAGCAACGTATCCTGGCGGTTAAATAATCTCTATACACGCTGAAAAGAACAAGACAATGTCTAAAGAAAAAAAAGAATGTATTTGAACACGCTAAAGCCTGGTTTTCACTAGCAGCTACTAGCGCATAAGCATAAGCTCAATAAGCATAAGGACGTACGCACGCACAGAATGGCATATTTCATGATATTTGACTCAATTCTCGATTCTAGCTCTCCTCCGACCCGATAATAAACAAGATGGTGGACGGAGCCATATTGCTTTTAATATGTTCGCATGAGGTCTGGGTCAAAGAGACCTATGATTGGTCCACAGCCTTGTGCTTACGCTTGTGTTTATCGCGACCCCGTTTTCATCAGTCAAAGCTACGACATAATCATAAGCACAAGCACAAGAAGAACGAACTTGTCCGTTTCTCTTGTGCTTATGCTTATGTTGACCAAGCCAAGTTCACTTGGTTACAGATGTGCTTCTGCTTGTGCTTATGCGCTAGTGAAAACCAGGCTTAAGGCCTGCCAAACAACAAGCTCAGATGGCAAAAGATATAGAGGACTTTGTAGGCCAAATCGACTTTATTTTAATTACTGTCTAGTAGACAACAGCGAAATTCAAATTAAATTGATCGAAAGAAGGAACGATTTTGACTGAGTTCGTGAAAACCTTAATCGTTGCGTAGTTATGGAGTCGATCGTTAGCGAATAAAGGAATGAGAATCGTGTTGGGAATATTTGTTTTAGCCTGGTAGTTACTAGGCTGCAAATCGATGCAAAGGGCACCAGTCGTGGGTGTCTAGATGCACGTACGATTTACGAGGGCTCGAGACACCCACGACTAAATCTGGCCTAAATCTAGGCTAGGAGGGTCACCTTTCTAGCTGGGCCAGCTTTTTATTTCAGCCAAGCCAATCACACACTGGGAGACATGAAGATTGCGGTATTAAAAGGGAGGCCAAGCCAACCAGGAATATATCGCAAGAATCAGGAGATACGGTTGACTTTTAAATATGGAACTGTGGGTCCGTTTCAAGTGAATTGCTCACTGATTGCTTATTCACGCGCCAGCGCGTGCTGCCACGTGCTGCATCCGCGCGTGTATGTATTCGAGCCTGTGAACCTTAATTTAACTAGCCTGCGTGGCAGGCGTTTGAAAGGGAAGGGAAAGGGAGTTTTAGGCGCCCCTCGCGTTTCTCTCGCACTGACTCCCTTTCCCTTCCCTTTCAAACGCCTGCCACGCAGGCTATAATTTAACGAACTTTTTTAACTGTGTATGTAGTTTGACAGCATTACCGAAACATCAGTTTAATGTCTTGTAACCGCGTCACTTTTACAGTCGCAATTTTCAAATGAACATTTAAAAGTAACTACGCTGGGCAGGAATTTTAATTTTTTTGTTTCTCATGTGAAATTTTGCCACGATTTGTATGGAAATGTGTGAAATATTGGCTCGCCAGGAGGGTAGCTCGGGCAGACGGTTGACGGGGTTGACCCTTGTACATAGGATAATTTTTCTCCGTATAAACGAGGCCAAAAAATAATTTCCATTTCTTACGTCGACACTCGAGCGTGCCTTAATCATTTGCTAGTTCACACCAAGTATGACATCGTAATAATTGCTCCAATGCACGCGCGTATCTCATGTTTACGTTCGGTTATTTGGTCTGCATAACGTATTTCTTTGCGTGCCACGTGTGATCACCACTGTCTTTTTTTTCTCCCCGACATTTCTCGACGGCCAAACGTAAAGAAAAATACAGCTAGGGTTCTTTGACATAAATGAGATAGTCGAAATACGAACCGAGAAAAACAAGGTTAGTAAGACTTCAACTTCAACTTTCGAATGACTTGCAATGAAAAATTTACCCTGGGGGCCAGAAGGTATTATTCCTGTTGTTTACGGCAATTTTCGCCGCAAACAACAGGGAAAAAAAGGCTCTGGCACCCAGGGTATGAAAAAAGAAGATCCTTAAACGTAGCAAGCATTGGCTAATCTATAGGCGCAGGGCGGCACAGTCAAATCTTCACGCCGCCGTCTTTCTTGTTAAATAGTTTCGTGCATCTTGGTTTTAAGTTAGGATAAGTATTCACTTTGGTAGACACTTGTTTTGGGTTAGATGCCACATGAATAGTAGCAGTTCTACCCCCACTGTGGGTTGCAATTTGTTCCCGTCATACTTTTTTTTGGTTAAAAGATGCCTTGACATTTTTCACCTCCACTTCCTCAGGCTACTATACAGTCAGGCTTCAACCTCAAGGTGTCGGGTTCGCAAAGATAATTGAATATAAATAACCGTATATCGATCCCTCTTCTCAAATACACAACATAAATATCAGCTAGCCGAAAAAAATTTGCTTTCATATTAAGCTGATCTTCCTAGACCCTATTGCTTCAGGATTTCAATCGTGTTTTTTGTATATTAACTTTTTATTTCGCGGAGTTGCGGTTTAGCACCTGTTTATGTAATGGTGGGCACAATACACGCTACTCGTCACCAAACGTTTTCGTGAACATTTGAACATTTGGCTCGTACAAAAACTCGCAAATACACCGCGCGGGTTTTCAGAGCTGATCCTCATCTCTCTTCGGAGGTTGTTTTAAGATTCTTGTCTAGGCAAAGGAGCTCTGACTTCCTTGGCTACCAATTATTAACATTAAGAGCCATGCACAAACTAATTTTAGGAAACATGCGTCGCAGAGCATGAATATACATTAACCAAGTGGAATATCTAAATTTATCTTCTGTTTTATCTGTGTCAGATTAACATATTTATTTTATCATCGCATTTCTTTCAAATTCTTTTCAATGTTTTTTCTATTCTTTGAACATTAATAACTACTAATTTTTATCACACTTTGTAATTTGTCAGTATTATTTCTTGTCATTGTGCTTAGTTGTACGGAAAACTTGTATGAAAAGCTGAGAACAGACTAGCTCGTCGGATCGGAAATCAGAATATTAGACCAGTACTGAAACGGAAACCGTTTGGAGCGCATTTTTTACCCTGCCAGCAGTAGTTTCTCCAGGCCAGACCACTGCTCGCGGGGTAGGCTTTTTTTGACTCCTAAAAGAGATCAAAACAAGCAAATGATTAATTTAAAAAAATCACCAAAACTAGATGCATGCCATAGTGATTTGACAAGTATAGTGTATTTCTTTAAATCGTTCGTGTAGGCTGTAGACAAAACAATATCAATCATTCGGCATACATTCAGTAATTTTTATACGGGCCGTAGTTTGGGTAGCCTGTGGTCATGCAGTGCCTTTTCTAAGTTGAAAAATAGTTAAGAAGAAGTGTATTGGGCAAATATAATCCAGTTTTCTTCTCTTTATATTTATGTTTTCCTCTCCGTCTTCTTACCGAGAGAATCAATCAGTTGACTGTTTTTCTACTTGGGATCCACAAGACAGAATAGTATCCTCTCTTGGTCCAGGCCTTCACTTAGCTCAGTCTCCAGCCGACGCGGGATCTCCGAATGTATTATTTTTCCAGTATATGAATTACAATTGGATTGAGCCAAACTTTTGAACTATTGATAATGGATATGTAACTAGTATTTAGATCATAGGCCAACATTCCATTTCTTATTTTCAAAGATACCACATGTAAGACCTGATCGAGAGCGAAAAGTTTTTCCGATACCGAGCAGCTTATGAGAGCTCACTGAAAGTAGAATTTACCGAGCAGAATTTAGATTTTCGATTTACGAGCACCAAGCGGCGAGCAGAATTTATCCGAGCCTACCCAGCAGTCCGTTGGCTGGATTGGTTCCTCGGGATATACTACGCTCCCAGCTCGTTTTTGATTATTGCCTCCTGCCATTTTAGAAATGTTAAAAATTCACCCTGAGACAACCTGTACTATAAACTTTTGTGTTCGGCCGTAGGGGAGCCAAACTCCAAATACCACCAGTAACGGCTTTGTTGCGTAACCTTCAGCCAGAAGGCAAAAAACCGGCTGAAACACAGCGGTGCTTTGGGGAGGGGGAAAGGGCCGACATTTTCCCACCTTTCTCCCCCGCCTAGTCCCTAGTGAAGAAACGAATAATAACCTACGAATGAGAATAATATGAAAGAATTTGAATAAAAATTAGCAAACCACACGTGAGGAGCGAGTTTCCCTTTCCAGTGTAGTCCCCCACGATCAATGTCATTAATGGCCATTTTATGGCTTTTTATATTGCAGTTTTCTCTCTATTCATTCGGTTTATAAGAGAAAGTGATTCCATAAATCGGCTCGGGACCACTAGGAATGAAGGAACACAGAACAAGCGTGTTAACTGATGTTTGGGTTAAGAATCCGTTGACATTCGTCGGAACAATCGTCCCCCCCCCAGTACAAATCCCTGCGAGCAGTGGTTTCTCCAGCGTCCGGCCTGGAGAAACCACTGCTTGCATAAGTTTGGGCACGTTCGGCCTGATAATACCGTTAAGCTTACTATAATTCTGTCACCTGCTCGGCGGCTCATTATTTCCACCGCCGTTTGTTAGTGACTTTCATTCAGCTCAACAAATTGTGTTATCATTTTGAAAGCATTAATCTTTTTGGTGAAGGGACTACGCTTTTTCTTCTTCTTCCGGTTAAGCGTGTTGTTCAGAACTTTCGGGATCCCGCGACTTGCTATTCCCATTTCAAAACCCATTTCTGGTCCACAGCAGACAGTCAAAAACGCTTGCCTGCTGGTGACCTGCTGGTAAATCAAATACTTGTGGGTCTTCAGACAGCCGGCGCAACTTTTTATGTCGATATCCCAAAACCTTCGCTGGATTTTAATAATCCTAACGTTTACAAATGTAGTTAGAAGCAGTAAAGAGTTATTGTTTGGGGGATACTCATTATTTGTATTCACAGCCGTCAGACAAGAAGCCAAGGGCAAATCCACTGTAGACTTTAGACCGGTGACAGTTTGTATGGCTTTCCACCGACAGACTATTTTGATAGCTACTAATTCTGATTGGTTGATTACAGTTGGACGACTGTTTTGAACCAATCAGAGAGCGAGTTAGGCACAAGCCATCTGTGCTTAATCTGTGAGCTCGTGCGAATATAAAGATTGAAAGCTTTCGGTTGCCGGTTGCGGAGTGCCTTGACGAATTGTTTTTCGTCGTTATCTTCTCAGGATGAAGCAGATGAAATATTATAGCCTCAGTGAGGTGAAACAGCACAACAGTAAAGGTGATTACTGGGTAATAGTCGACGGCGGAGTTTACGACTTGAGTCGCTGGGCACCGTATCATCCCGGTGGAGAACTCCCGATACGTTACATGGCCGGCCATGACTGTACAGATGTTTTCAAAGCTTTTCACCTCCCTTCTGTCACAGAAAAGAAGCTGCCAGCATTTAAAATTGGGGAGATACGCGACGAATGCAAACCCTGTATAAACGAGTCTGCTTTAGACCAAGACTTTCGTAAAGTACGAGACGAACTTGATGGACGTCTGGACACCGATTGTAAGTTGATCTTTTATTGCTTGTAACAAAGCCTTACCACTGCGGTCTTTGTTCTTCACCATCCTTGAATCTAAGCGAACTCCAGAGAGTTTGAATGTATTTCCTTTTTGTGTTTTTTGGTTAGAACGTCCTGGATTTCACTGTTTCATTCAATCTTCCGTCACCCTCGCTGCCAAATAACCTTAGCTCTGTGATTTTATAAACTTATGTAATATTTCTAACATGCCTTACACTGTTTTAATTGTGAAATTCAAAGTCAAGCTTATGACAGACGAGATGCTTAACAACCTTTGCAGCCATTTTTCTTGAAACATAAGCGTTATTAGCTTATATTTTATTTCGTTTTGGTCATGGCTGAATAGATATTTAATCAAAAAGTTGTGTAATAGTCAACCAATTCTTTGATAAAACGTTGAATCTTAATTTTTTGTGGGAGTGGTTGTATGTCCGTTTCAGTTTCTCTGAATATGTTAGAAACAAAAAAACCCTCGTAGCTTTCTTACTCGATATGCAGACAGTTAACCTCACCCAGCTTAAGTTTGTTGTTTTTATATTCAATCAACTGTCTGTCTTGTCAAAAAAAAAAAAAAAATCCGCAGACAAGGTTGTTGAACTTATGGCATTCGCAATAGACATGAGTTTATCTAAACGCCAAGGATTTTTTTTGGAGTTTGCTGGGGGATTTTTAAATGTTATTGTGCTTAAAATTCAAGTCTTGCCTTTGTTTTTCTGTCATTTTGGCAATGGTTTTCCCATAATTTAATCATGAGAAATGACTATTCGCCGGCTTTGGGTATTATTTTTTTGGTGGAAAAGTCTTTTATAACGGCTTCATAAAAGACAAAGACCTCAGTGCTAAGATTTATTTTTAGCTGGTCAAATAGTGAAACTGGAAGAAAACAAATTTGCATATCTCTCTTTTCGGTCAAGTTATTATTGCTTGATTGAAGTGAATGTTTTTTGAGGATTCTTAAACTTAAAAATCAGGATTTTTATGTTATTATTTACTGCTTGCATTTTACTAAATTAAAAGGTCCAAGAACAATGAGCTATGCTGGATATACTCTATCAGTAGATTCACATTCAGAATGCATTTAGCAAATTTCAGTTCTTAAAAAAAATTCGAAGTTTTCACTGTGGAAGAAAACACAGTTGGTAATTTGTTAGTGTTAGATAACTGGGGATTTATCTGGTGTGAAAACCAAAAGCATTGTGTAAAGTGTCGAAGCCCAAAAAATTTCTGTTTACCTTCTGTATGCTAGGTTGTCAAAGAATATAAATAATCAATTTTCTAGAATTCTCTTTTGACCAAACTATAAATAAGTAAATAATTAAAAAAAGTAACAAAGGCAATATTTCGTCTGCAGGATTGATTTCATGCGGTAAAATTTTTGTGACCTCACAGAAATTCAGAAAAATAAAATAATTTTTCTGAAAAAGCAGTCATGAAGACTAAAGGGATACTATTTTAGGAAATTAATAACGCTTTTAAGGGTTTTGGTTGTTTATTTCTTTATTTCCTTTTTTGTAAGAGAATCTCTTTTGTTAATGCCAGTGTAATAGAATTACTTATAAAAACCAAATCTCTAATTAATAAAAAATTAATAATGTTAGAGTTGAGATTCCTACACAGCAAAGTTATTATTACAAGGTTTTTGAGTGGATCCCAGTAAGGATGCTTCAGATCTACACAATTTTGTTTTGTTTCTAATAAAAGTTTTTGTGACAGTGTTGAATACTGCAGTCAACAAGCTAATTAACGTGCAAGCGAGCATGACCCTTCAAAACTGCATCGATGTGTAGTGTTATTAAATTTATCAATAAATGTCCTATGATCATGAAGCACAGATTTTAATGGTGCTGTAATAAATTAATGCTATATTTATTGGAAAAAAAGCAAATCATCTACAGGAAATATTTTAAAGCTGCTGTGTTCAGTGAAACGCAATTTGCATTTATGATTTCAATAGCCAAAACCACTAGGTTAGCTACAATGTATGCCGTGAACATTTAAAAACTTGATAGCACACCCCTGGTCCCATATTTTAAATGATACAAAAATATTAAAAGGTACAAATGTTAAATTGTTCTCAGTAGCTCCTTGCAGCTACAGCCAGTTTTTGTGTCAACCATTCTACACTTCAACATCCCCTCAGGCAAACCCTGGTCATTTGTGATGACCATCCCTTGTGATCAGGTAGTGGGGAATGTGACCTTTGCCTAGCTAGGCTGGGGAATTTGAAAGGCCCGTTAGGGACGTGTCAAGTTTAACTTCTTTGTATGATCCAGGTTTGACAATGTGGTTTGATAGATGTGATCTTTCATCTTTCTCTTAGTAACAGAGATAGAGAAGTGTGAAGGTAAAGAAACAGCTTTTGTTAACAAATTGCTTGTTTGGCAAGGACTTTAAAACATACATGTAAGCGTTCTTGAAGGTATTAATGTAGTGCAAATCAAGTGTCATGTGGATTCACTAAACTCTGTTTTTTGAATTCGCAATCTGCAAAACAGTTCTTCTCTGGGAGGGGCATTTGACCACTACATTGGGCTAATGTAACAGGAATTTGAGCAGGCTTGTTTTGAAAGGGGGCTGTATGGGGATGTTGATGTTTTGAATTAATAAATATTGAAACATTTCAACAATATAAGTTTAAAAAATTATTTCTGTTTTATTGCAAATAGATTGGTTCTATGTCAAGCACTCCATCAGCTTGTGCATAATTTTTGCAGCAGTAATGTATGGAGTGGTATTTAGCAATAATGTGTACATACAAGTAGCATCATCCATAACCATGGCTTTATTTTGGCAACAAATGGCATTTATTGGACATGACACTGGCCACACAGCCATCACTCATGATTTTAAAATGGACCAGTTGATCGGCATATTTGCTGGGAACATGACAACTGGAATCAGCATTGGATGGTGGAAGAAGAGTCACAATGCTCACCACATTGTGACAAACTCAGTGGAGTTTGATCCCGATATCCAACACTTGCCGGTATTGGCCATCACTGACAAGTTCTTCAAGTCAGTCAGGTCAATGTATCATGAGAAAACCCTTACCTTCAATGGACTGGCCAAGTTTTTTGTCTCCAACCAGCATTGGCTGTACTACTTGATCATGGGTCTAGCTCGTTACAACTTGTATGTGCAAAGTTTTCTCTTGGTGTTTTCATTACCAAATGGACGGGCCAAATATCTTGAATGTCTTGGCTTGGCATTTTTTTGGACATGGTATATTTACCTGTGTTCCTTTTTACCATGTTGGACATCATTGTTTATTTTTGTTTTTGTTGCACATTTTCTCGCTGGAGTTCTTCACATTCAGATAACTCTGAGTCACTTCTCCATGAAAACTTATCATGGACACCCCATGGATGCATTCAAGGACAGCGAGTTCCTTCTCTCACAACTGGCGACAACAATGGATATTGAATGCCATCCGTGGCTTGATTTTATCCATGGTGGGCTTCAATTCCAAATTGAGCATCATCTCTTTCCAAGACTTCCACGTCACAGGCTGCGAGAAGCAAAAGCCAAGATCCAAGCACTCTGTAAAAAACACAATGTGCCTTACAGGTCCAAGACTTTCTATGAAGCTAATTTGGAAATCATCGAACAGCTAAAGGAAACAGCCTTGAAAGCCCAGTGTATTTCTCCTCTAATTTGGGATGGAATTAATGCAATTGGTTAAAACTACTGGTTAGTTACCTTTTCACTCGGTATAATATTGTAATCCTTAGCCTCTCAATTAATTCTGAGTAGTAAGGATTTATTTTTCCAAGTCAGTGTACTTGACCAGTAGTATACTTTTTGAAATTACCTCATTAAGGACAGCTGTCAACTACATCCTTTTGATGGCAATGATTATTAATTTATTGTCGGTTTTGAAGTTGTTTTAACGTGAATTTTTTCATGGGAAGTTAATTGTTTTCCAAGGCCTTTCCAGGGCTGAGTTGTTCAAAGCGGGGTTAAGATAACCCGGGGTTAGTGCAAGATTTGAATTAAGATTTGAAAGCTTAAAAAGCATTTCAGTTTTAGTTCTTTTGTCTACAAGTTGATGATTGGAAGCTCTTAAAATGACAGAGGAAATTATCCGAGAAAATGCTTTTGAACACAAGAAAAAGAAACCAGAGTTAAATTTAACCCCGGGTTAAGCGCTAATCGGCTTTTGAACAACTGGGCCTAGTAGTACATTAGAATGATGAATGATTAGTTTATTGTTAATAGGCATTTTTTTTATATATTTACATAAAGAGTACTATTTAAGCAATAGAAAAGGCTTTTCGTGTTTGCATAGCCTAATATAAACATGGGAGGGGTTGGGAGAATTCTAGACAGTTATGCAAATCCGAAACGAAGTCAAGGGTTTGCATAACTATCGAGAATTTTCCCAGCCCCTCGAGTGTTTATATCAGGATATGCAAACACAGGAAAAAATTTTTCTATTGCTTTTATAAAATAACTTTCCAAAGAAAAAAAGCAAAACTCTCTTGTTCAAGGGACTGATTAAAAGAGAAATTCTTTCCAGTCACGAAGTCTTGTACACAAAGATTTGAATGCGTAATCAAGTCCTTGTTTTGCAGAAAAGATGCTTTCCAAAATATGGGTTTTTCTCCCTCAAATTGTCAGCTCAAGTGAAAAAAAGTTGACACTGCATGTTTCTAAAGATTTTCCAAGTTTCAGCCGACGAGGAAATGGGTAAATAAAGTAAACTTGACAAGTTTTTCAACTCAAACTTTTTCAAATTCGTGCTTGCGTGATTAGGGCACAAAAAGCAAGACATCTTGACATCACAACCATGTTTACATACTCTCTGCAAACACACCTCTCAGCCAATCAGAGAGCACATACTATCTTAGTTATTTTATAAATTATTATAATAATTTTGATGGAATGGCTGGAATACTGTCAAGGCCATTTTGATGTTGTGTGGTACGCAAAGTGTTTATAAAAACTTGAAAGGTGGAAAATAATATTACTTGCACAACTGTTGAAAGCCTACCAAAATAAATGTAAAATAGAGTTATTTTTAGATAATGATGCAGAACAGCATAACTCATGAACTGCGGACTATGGACTGGCTGTTAAAGCAATAGACAAGGAATAACAAGTAAGACACAGTCAGTAGTGGGGAACTTGGTGAACAGAAGTACCGTAATCAATTCATAGGGAAAAGGCCACAAATAACTGAATGCAATAACATAGGTCTTCAGATTCTGCAATGTGTAATCTCATGTTTTATGTTAATTACATACTAAGGTTTCTAAAACATAGTCCAAAGTTCACATTTTGTGCCCAGTCTGCAGTCCATACGTTTATCCAGCTTATAGTCTATAGTCCAGGTTTTATACTGACTACATCATAGCAGTTTAGAAGCTGATAACATGTTTGAAAGGTGTGAATAGTTTTTTCTGGCTCAAGTTGGAGCTCCAATTATATCAGAGGAATTACTCAACTTCGATGGAATTTCCAATTTATGAAAGTATTATTTTTTGTGATTATGCCAGATTCTGTTAGAGGTAGTTTTATAGTGGCGTATGGTGCTCGAAAGGCATTATTCTACCTCAGCTGCCATCAGGCAGGAATGTCTGTGTCTGGCATTAACCATACTAGGAGCCTTGCTTCTGAGCTGCAGACACAATAGCAGTGTAATGAAATACTGGAATTTTCCGAATATTGACTGTATTATATTGAAAATTAGTTTAACAGTAGAGCCCCTTTAATTTTGGAATTGTAAACATTAAAGTGTTAGTTAATAAATTCGTTACATATTTGGAAGAGAACTGGGAGAAATTTTAGAACAACATTTATTGAATTCATATTTTTAAAATTATTGTTGGAATTGTTTATTTACTGGTTAGCCTTAAGCAGAATATATTTATTGAAATGAACATATGAATTTTAACTCTTTCAATGTTATGTTTTCTGGCTTTGCCATACAGTCTATCAATATTTTTAAGAAGTTTTGATTCACTTTAGAGGCACTTTAGTTAGAGGAACACTGTCACATTCTAGTAAGAATTATGATGGAGCGCTTTGTCCTCACATTTTCGAGTTTCGAGCCTTCCTTTCTTTTTATTTCAGCAAAGTATATCCTTAAACAGTCTCATTACTCTCAGGGATCTCATTAAGTTCTGAAGCAACCTTGCAAATGGAGATTCACCTGTAATATCTCACAAAAATTTTTAGCGCCACCTCAGCATTGTACTTTGATGACCTGTAACATCAAGTAAGCTCAGCCACACAGGTGTTACGGATTATGGCTCTTAATGACAGCTCTGACTCTTGTAAGTACTTAACTGTACAAAAACGCCATTTTTTGCCAACACATAACAGTTTGTCCATATCTTGTGTCAGTGTTGCTTTAACTATAAATTAACAAACAAATGGTAGTCAGGGGTAGGTCCAAGAATTATTACTAGACATTGGGTCCAGACTTTAGCGCACAATGTAAATCTTTGTATGCTATGTCCCTTCAGTCGTAGCAATCAACATAGATGTATTAGTCAATAAATAATTGCTAGGTTTTTTTAGGGAAAGTCTGGACCCTGTGAATCCTTTCACTGGATTTTCTGTTAGTAGTGCTTAATTTTTATCCAGTTACCTAAAAATTTCAGCCTCTTTATTTGGTTTTTGAAAGGTTGCAGGTGTTAAAACCAGCCCCAAATTATTTAAATGCTGTGCTGAAATGAACATTAGTTTCCAGAGGGAGATAAGACAAGATATTAATGTTATACTGTACTCTAGTGATGTGCTGTTGAAAATAAAGTTTGTCCTTAAATTTTAAGTGGCTGGGATTACAACTTAAGCTTTCATAGCAGGTGTTTAGAGGTGGCTAATGGTAAAATCTCAGTTTTTAGAATCTTGTACACTCTGAAATGGAAGAAATGCCCAAACAGGAGACTTTGATCACCACAATACTTTTGAAATCATTTTAAAAGTTCCTGACACTAATAATATTGTGAAAGTAATATTGTTATTTTCTAGGAATCATTTCCCTTTTTTTAGGGCCATGGCTGGATGAGGAACATGCCTCGTGTAGATTTTAACCCAAATTTTTAATTTAAATAATTATGGTGGAATGTCCACGTGTGACACCTTCCATGAGTGACCACCAAAATTTTCCCATTGAAATCACTACTGTTGAAACCTCTTGTAAGCAACCACCTTTGTAAGTGACCACAACCCCTCTTTTGAATTACGATTTTGGAATTTTTCATTGCCATAGCCCCTCCATGTAGAAGGCGCTCCAAATATTTGTCCTCCAAACTTGTAACCCCAAAAACCCTCCATTAAATCGCCCCTCTAAATGTAAGCCCCTGGGGCTTGTCCTTGGAAATTACCCTCAAATTGGAAATAAAGCAAAGCAAAAACTGTACAGTAACATATAAATTCTTGCATTTGGCAAAGAACTTTTACGTGTGCCAAATGATAGCACTCAAAAAGTGTCACAGTATATCACTGTTTGCGGTACTTGCATAGCTGAGTTTTAGTAAGATCTATGTCCTCAAGGCAAGTTTCAGTAAAAACATTACTGACATAAATTTCCTTCCAACTATAAGCTAGCCCAATGGATTTTGCAACATAAATTTCCCTCCCAGTATTAGCCTAGCCGATTTTGAAACACAAATTTCCCTCCATATATAAGTCCCTTAGAAAGAGCGTTTGAAAAATATAGGCCCAGGGGCTTAGTTTCGGAATTTTACGGTATGTTCCACACTTCACAGCCTCGCACTTATTGCAGGACTTTGCAGAGAACATTGATTTTGGAATTTAGCACCCTAAACAGTACCTACCCATAAAATTAATTTGATTCCCCAAATTGATGGCAAACACCCATATCAGTTTTATGACAGAGTCCTATGTAAACCCCCAGGGCTATTTCACTCATTGACAACGATTCTGATTTTCTTTTAACCTACAGTGTATCTGTAGCTCATGGCTTTATTATAATTATGAAATAAGGATACAATCAGTCAAGGTTATTTCCAGCTATTTACAGGATATGTAATGTTGCACCAATAATTTACATGTCTTCCTGACACACATACTGGTCCAAAATGTGAGGTGGTTGTAGCATTTGAATTTGAGTTTAAGATCTTTAAATGAGATAACTCAAATTAAAATTAATGAAAGCTTGTGAGGTGTACTTAATCTCCTAGCTTTCTCCTACATAGAGGTTTGATGAGATGTTATTTAAAGGAGCTGTGTCAACAGTGGGAACCACAAGCGAGGGCGGATTTGGGGGTGGCCAGCCTCCCCTTCTGTCTGGGAATTTTTTTCTTTTGTAAACGTGTGTCAAATAGTACTTTGAGCTTTGTTACTTAAATATATTTTCTTTAATAAACATTGTTAATTAGAAATTTATTGAACATTGTCTTGCTGGGAGGTTGTGCTCTTGCTGCAATCGCTTTGGCCCCTGTTAGCATCATTTTGTTGTTTGTAGCATTTGAAATAATGTTTGGGAGACATTTTGTTTGAGAAAAGTTGTGCAATTTCATCATTCACAAGTAATTTCTCACAAGCTCGGTGGTGAATAAGGAGGTGTAATTGGCACTATAAAGAAAATGAACTAGCCTGCTGTGACACAGCCCCTTTCCACCACAAAAGTACCCTGTGTAGCAGGTCCCTGCCATGCAGGCTACACAAGAAGGGGAGGGTTGTTTAAAGTGAGTGAAAATGCGAACTGCTGACAACAGAAACTCCTAAAATGAAAAGCCCCTTTGAAACTCTGTGGAGGAGAGAGGTGCTTTCTCCCGTATAGTTTGTTAATATCATAGGTGACGAATTACTCCTTAATTTTGGCGCGAAATTTCAGCGTTAATTTGTAATTTCACATGTGAAATTACAAAATTGCCATGGCAACCTTCCGTACGTCTTAGTGTCAAGATGGCAATGAAGTTTTAAAATGTCATGAATCAAGATGTCAGGGCAAAGAAGACGCTTTAGAAAACCTGAACACACGAAAGAGCACATCAAGAGGGATTCTAACAGGTATTTTGTCGAAAAACTCTGAACTTAAGCCAAATTTAAGCTCTAAACCTTCGCGAGAGTGCAGGAGTTCTCGATCAATACGATCCAGGATAAACATGTCAAAAATCAAAGACTGCTGACGTAATTCGTCACCCATGATATTAATAGGTAATCAAATGGTATACTCGTGAAATTAGGGAATAATTTCACTTGCGTTTTGTCCAAATCCTGATAATTTCCCTCGCCTAATAATGGCTTGGAAAATTATAAGGATTTGGACAAAACGCGCGTGAAATTATTCCCTAATTTCACTCATCACCATTTGATTACACATACAAATGCAGTACTTGAATTCAAGAATTATTTCTTTTTGCAATCTGGCTAGAGCCTTGTCTAAACTGCAGATCTGAAATGGTCCACAATGTTTAGGATCAAAAGAGTTACTTTACCATGACTGATTCCTCCTCCTGAGAAATTTCCATTCTTTGTCCCTCTGTTTCCGCCTCATGATCAACTCTGAAAGAGGTTTTAACTTGAGCAGTAGCTTCACCGTGGATAGCTGATATCATATCTTCAACAACACCAGTGGTTGCTTCACCCTTAAAATGTAAATTTTTAACATGTCTTCTCAGGTGACTAGGATTATTGAAAGCTTTTGGGCAAAAGCTGCACTTGTAAGGCCTTTCACCTGTATGTATAAGCACGTGTCTTTGAAGATTTCCAGAGATTGAAAATGCCTTGTCACAATACTGGCAGCGATATGGCTGTTCACCAGTGTGTACACGTAGATGTTTTCTTAAAGAGCTGTACTCAGCAAACGATTGATAACAACTTGTGCACTTGTATGGCTTTTCACCAGTGTGAACACGGACATGTTTTTGAAGAGAGCCAGGATCTCGGAAAGCCTTAGGGCAAAAAGTACATTTGTGTGGCCGGTTCCTCATATGAAGGGCAATGTGGTCATCAAGGCTTTTTGCTTCTCTGAATGGCTGAAAACAAATTGTACAGGTATAATGCTGTCCGTCATCCATGTGGAATTCTAGATGTTTCTGAAGACCAAGGGAACTCCTAAACAGCTGCGCACACACTTCACATTTGTACACCGACTTGTCACTTCCTAAATCTCCCTTGAGAAGATCATCAACTGTGGGAATCACATTTTGATCATTTAAAACAGTTCTCTGTTCATACTCCTGTGATTCGGAAGATGTTTCTATGACCTTGACTGCTTTATCTTCTATTACATGGATATCCGTCTGAGACTTGTTCTTGACATACATGTATGTTTCTGTACTTGGTTGGGTAGCCTGTGTTAAACTAGTAGAATAATTATTGTTTGAAGAAACCAAAAGTATAACAGAGCTGGAAGTCACTGAGTCACTCGGTTCAACATCATGTTTTTGTGTGAAACGTTCACACACTGCAGAATTACCATTTAGGAGGTAATTATTGTTACATGATTGTATTTCTGGCATCTTTACACTTGACAGTGTTTTGGAACTTTCTTCCACTCCCTCTGGAGTAGCACTTTTCATAATGAGAGAAGCACTTCCACAGGTATCCTTTGCTGTGGCTAACTTACTGCTTGAAGTAGCAACATATGGTACTGAATTGACTTTCTCAGGTTTAGCATTGTCAAAGGAAGATGTTTGGACAGCTGCAACATGGCTTTCTTTACTTACATTTGTAGGAGTAGAACCAAGAACATTTTCATTTGTTTGATTTTCTTTCTCTTTGGCAGAAACATCAGTATTTTTCTCAGGATAATGTGTTTTGTCCTGTTTAACACCACCAATAATGGGCACAGGCATAAAATTGATGAGAATTTGAGCAACATCCATTTCTGTAGAGTTTTCCTCACTGATTTCCTGTTTGTTACTGTCCGTTGGAGGCATTTCAGAAGACTTCACAACTGGCTTTCTTTCTAAAATGTCCTCTCGCTTTGTTCCATATTCAGATAGTGGTTGCTGTTCTTTGGCGTTCTTTTTTTCGAACTCATCATTACCTTGGACGTCCTTAATCTGTTGGGATTGTGTGGATTGGCTTTCAGAATCTTTGCTTTGTTTGTTGGCAAATCCATTCCCTGGCATGTTAAAATAGGGAAAGTATGGTGCAAATGGCACCAATCCACCAAACGTGGGATACAACATGGGGTGAGGAAACTGTGGCTGTTCAGCAATGGTTCTTTTGCTGGGACCTGCTAGGGAATTCTGTGCACTTTCACTGCTTACATTCTCTACAGTAGTCGTACTAACTGGTGCAGCCACATGCACAGAAGTAGTATCCCCTTTTGACATTGCTCTAGTTGATGACTCATTTCGAGTTACACTGGATTGGTGTATCACCTGTGCCATTCCTGAGCTCATAGCTTCCATGTATTGCTGCATAAAAGAGCCACTGTTTGGAGGCCAGAATGGTGGCATCATTCTTACAGGCATCACTGGAGGAGTAAACACTGGGACAGGCATGGGTATAAAACCAAACATTCCTGCTGGATTCATAGAACTGTCCATGTTAAAAGGTAGTGGATTGTTGCTGTCCTCTTTTCCTGACATGCTAAAACCTACATGACAAAATAACAACACACAGAATACTGTCAATAAACTCTAATATTTAATGTGAAAGGAAGAAACATTTAGAGGTGATATGACATCTAATGTTGTTATTTGTTCAAAATATTTTGCCTTTTCTTATTGGCTCCAATCTACTTTACTTGCCAGGAAGTGAGATTGATTGATGGTAATGGTGAACTTAAAAATGGCGTTCATGGCTATCCAAAGATGAAATAGCTAAATTTCTGACTAAAACTGCACAGAAGAAATGCAAGACATATTGCTCAATGGATGTTAATTACTTTTTATGCCAAGAGATAGGCCACAGTTTTGAAGAACGTCTACAAGGAAGTAAGTTTGTTAGGAACTTAGAAAAATTTTGAATGGATGATACAACAATTTTTGAATTCAGCTTCTGTGTGATGTGAAGAATAATGTATGCTGATCTTTGGGGTTGTCATACTCAGCCTCATTGAAAAACTGTTAATTATACCTTTAAGCGCAAAAAAATATTCAGTTAGAAAATTTGTGAATAATAGTATCACTGTAGGTTTGAAAACAGCTACAGACAATTTTGACTGTGTGAAATTGAACTCTGCTTGACACAGTGGAAAACCCATAAAAATCAGAGCAATCAACAATTCAGACACTACTGCTAACAGTAATTTTTAAGTGTGACATATTTCACACTTTGATGTTGTTTCCCTGGTATATTGATCACATACTTGCTTAACAAATGTTATAAATACCGTGATTCCTCTATTAGGCCCCCCTCTCAAATAAGCCCCCTCCCTCTATTCTAGTAGGCCTCCCCTTTTCGAGGGAAGAAAGTTAATAAACCCTCCTCTCCTCCCCTAACTATTCTTCACTATTGATAGACTGTATTGATCAATAAGACAGTAAAACTTTGTGTGGACTGATCAGGGATGGTTTGTTAAATTACCAACTGGAATTTTGGACTTGATCCTGATCCTCGGCTGCAAGACCTCCAATGTTCTTGTACTTGAGCTTTATTTTCCTCTTTGTATCTAGTTCTTTATGGAGAACTGATACCATTGTCTCTTCTACATTAAATGGGCCCACTCTTCTTTGATAAGCCCTCTGTCTCTTTTGGGGCTTAATAGAGGATTTATAGTACTTTTCTGACAAAACTCATTCCCAGCAAGAAAAGCCAATCTTGCCAATTACAAAAAGTAACTACCTGCACAACACAAACAAACTATCCATTTGTAAATTACAAACTCTTGGAAAAATTTAATGCCACACAGTAACTAAATCACCAGAACTCCATCTGGATTCTTGGTTTTTTTCTAGCTCTAAAACTACATTTACATTTACCTTATTTGATTTCTGTATATGACATACTTGAGCCCCAATATTTCTAGAGAAAGAGAAAGACAAACAAGATACAGTATGTTTCTCCCTGACTCCTTGTAATTTGCATGACCCGCCCAGATTGGCCACTGCTTGCTGTAGGCATGCCAAATTTTGTAAATTTATGGTAAAAACAATAAAGTGTGTGTGTGTACATATGTACAGATGCACTAGCTTGTGAATGCAGATTTATTTCCAGTTGTTTCTTTGTCTCTGGCAAAGATGACCACAGGCTGCAGCCACACTCACACATTAATTGTTTTTAGGCACAATTGCCATAAAAAATCTTTTTCCTTTTAATATAAATAATTTCTTTGACAGTTTATGGAATGAAAGAACAAAATATTCATTTAAGCTTGGTTTCAACAAAATTTACTGGTGGCTTTAATAGTCAAGTGGTTCTTGGGTATTACGTTATGATATGTTATATAGAAACCCATACAGTTGAGGTTATCAATTCACTAGTCATCAAAATCGTGTCTTTTTTTCACTCTTTAAAGGTACAGTATTAAAAAAATTTAGCCCCTCCCTTCAGCTAACTCTGACTGATAGTGACAAATGCTATTCTACAAATTATTGAAATTATTACAGCAAAACTTGTTCCAACACGAAACTGTAGACCCAGGCAAAACAATATTTGTTGTTCTTGTTAAACAAGAGATAATTTAAGATTTCCGCCGTATTAAGTGTGCATAAAAAATTAAAAATTGCTCACAATCTTCCTTTAGAACGAGGAATTTTATATTTCTTGGGTGCAGCTGCCCAAGGCAAATTGCGCGGGCACCGTATACACGGTCAACGACATAAAAATTGCAGGAAAAAAGAAATGTAACGATCTAAAAGAGGCAATTCTGCAAATTTCAGTTTTAAAATAACATCTTTCTATGTTGATCTTACGTGGTGAAACAAACTATATCAAATCCAAACGAAAAAAGGGAAATTTCTAAAATAAAAGCAATGACGTTCATACACAGGAAGATATATTGACGGCCATATTTAATTTACAACCACCCATCGACTGTTTTCTTCGAAGCGGCGAATACTTTTGTGAAATTCGCACTCGCACGTTTATTTTTTACTTTTTTAACCTGTATGAGAAACGCTAAATATTCTTCGCAGGTACAGGCAAATTTCTACTCGCAAAAAAAAATGTTCGGAACTTCCGAAAAGAGGCTCAACAAAATATTGGAACGCGGTGAAACATTTTAGATGATCAGCGCCAATGTGTCTCTGTTTTACACTGGCCATAAAAGGAGTATAGCTTGTCAAGAACATTTCATTTACGAGGTAAGTTTTCAAATAGGTCAACCAAACGAAATAATTAATAACGAGAAGACTAAAAGCAAGTACAATTAAAAGACGATTGATTTCGCGAATTCGGCTCATACCTGTATTGAAGAGGGGAATCTCCTCTACGCTTTCGCAGTGTGTTAGCAATTTCTTGGCCGTAAAAGCGATCCAGGTTCTCTAAATTCCTCTCTTTTTGGCAAAAACGTTTAGAAAATACGTTCTGTCATGATAAAAGACCACAAAGGAATACATTTTAAAGCAGGGAATTGCTTGTTAATGATGTAATATCTTCGAACGTCCCTTCCGTACAAACCGAAGAATTGAACGCAAGCGCAGCACTTTTGTGTTAAGTTACCACGTGATCATCGAAATCCCCAATGGCATCCCCAATACCCAGCATGCCTTTGGCCTTCGCCTCAGTTGCTCAAAGCGCGTACAAGGCAAATTTGGAAAATTTTGAGTACCTAAACATGCTAAATATCTTGAATTCTGAAAAAGTTAATGCTATGGCCTATAGCGACTACACGTGGGAGAAAAATTGTCTGGAAATAAAAGTTAAAAAATATAATCCCAGACTTCAAAGCACCTCTATAGGAAATGTATCCCTTACAAAAGCAGTATGCATGCTCCCATCTTTTTCCTTAAATCTTCTTTTCAGAATGAAACTTGTAGAAATGAAGAAAGCAAAGATATTTACCCTGGCTACTGAAACTGAGTTCCGCTCTGTTTTTGTATCACAAGTGTACTGGTTAATTTTCCTCGCACACTTTTAGGCGTGACACGACGCTCATGAAATTAGACTGAACTTTCTTTACAACACTGAAGTCCACTGAGCGAGGGTCCAAACGTAGAAAGCGATCACGTGCGATTGGTTATCGATTGAAATAATCGTGAAAAGAACTTGACAGCGCTATAGACAGTATACGGATGTATTTTTTGTTTTGTTTTATTTTATCTCGAGTGTTTCTTTTTTGCTGACAAATGGCAAGCGTAGATTAGACTGTTCACAGTCCTCTATTTTTCCGTAAGATCGTCGAGATCGAGGGCTTTGCGTTTCGGGCTGCCATCTTGCGTAAGTGTCAAAACTACTTAGGGGTAGGGGGCGGTTTGGGAGGAAGCGAGTAAAATAGTTTCTCGCCCACCTCCCCCTAGAGCTATAATCCCCAACGCCCGCCCCCTCGGTCATTAACGGTAAGACGCGCTATATCTCAACGATCTCACGAAAAAATAGGGGACTGTGAACAGTCTAAGTGTAGATTAAATAACAGTTTTAACAGTTATTTAGGCGTATAATGCTTTCAAAAGGCCGATCTCTTTTCGGACGCAGGAGTAATCGGCTCCTGCAGGACGAAAGTCCAAATTTCGGGCACGTGACGTCACAATGTCCGGTCCAAATCAGGCAGCGTGTTCTTTTAGCGTCGTCACGGCTTCATTCGTCACGCCCACGTTTTTCTTGACAGAGTAACGCGTGACGAAGCTGAGGTCAACGTCCGCGTGAACCGGTCTCATAACGTCACGAATGAGGACATACTGAGATGCTTTTGTACAAGTAACAAAATCGAAGATGAAAATCATTTCTTACTAGATTGTAAGGCTTATTCTCAGATCAGAGACATATTTTTCTCCAAACTAGAAACTAAAATACCTGACTTCAAATCACTTTCACACGATACTTTAATATCTCTTCTTATGAATTCTTCTGATTATTTAATTAACTGTCAATTAGTTTCATTTATCTGGCAAAACTTTGAATTAAGAACCAAATTAATATCAATGAATGAATGAATGAGAACTATAACGTTTTATAATGTTTTGCACGTACATATTAGTCAAATTAGTACTTAAATTTAGACTAATAGCTTTTGCAGTACTGTAATTTCTTTATGGTCATGCAAATAAAGCTTTTGGTGTTGTTGTTGTGAGATGCCTCAGACAGCGCCAGAATTCTCAATTCTGCGCTTCCCCAGGGGAGGTACTCCCTTACAAGAGGCTAATGGGGATGTGCCGCTGGATGGGGTTGCATTTTCACGACTGGGGTGATTATGATGGAGTCGCATTTCAACAGAGTTACTAGAATGGGGTCGCAAATTTTCGGATCTTTGGGGTAAACAAGGATTCAAAATGGGAAGATTCTCGGTTAAAAAAATCAGAAAGTTGTTGTTTATTAAATTTAACAATAAGCTCGCATTGACCGCATTCTAATGGGCTCCTGCCGCATTACATTCCGTTCCTGAAACCACATTGACAAGGTAAATAGAAAATGACTAAGTTGGAATCACGAAAATTACATTTTCATAAAAGTGACTAAGACGGGGTCTATAATTGGCTACATATGAAAAATAGACTACTGTTGGGGTAGGGGCTCTGAGAGGCCAGCGGCACTTACCTAGCAAACATTAACCCAAGTACCCTCCCCGGGTGCGCTTCCTTCTCCAACTATTTGATAAACTCCCAGCGAGGGAGTACTACCTATATTGGCCTGTGCGGGGAGGCTCCGCCCGAGAGGGTACCTTTTTCAGGCTTCAGGTGTATGAAAAGGCAGGGATTTCACTAAATGGCAGAAGTATAAGAAAGGGTAGGAAAATCTGTCATTTCGGTTTGTAAAAATCCGTTAAAAGGGCCAACAGATGCACTAGTATGGCAGTAAAAATGTCAAGAAAACGTTGGTTTTGTGATTTATTCATATTTAGGAGACAGTGCATCAACAAACAGCAGTTAAAGGGATGCAAAGTTCTCAACTAGGTATGTGAAATAGGTATCATTTGTCAATAGAAGATGTCTGAAAGGGGTACCTTTTCTGTTAAAAATTGTATATAAAGGGTAAGGGTTTGGACCTCGGGGCGGAACCTCCCCATATAAAACTTTCATGAGTATTCCCCGGAATAAACCGCACTTCTGAAACGATCTAATTATTAAAATATATGATTTTTGTGCCTGTTTCATTAATACCGACTTCAATCATATATTCATCGCGGCTTTACTGCAGAGAAGACCAATAACAACGCCACTTAATTGACCAATCAGGTCAATAACCAGAATTTAATACCATCAACTGACGTGGTACAACTCACTTCGACTCCGAAGATGATGCTTGTCGATTAAGCTTGTCGATTAAGCGATTCCCTTTAACCCCGAGTTTCCATCACAGCAAAGAAAAACAATCAAAGTAAATAAGATAAGGTGTATTCAAAAGCCACTATGGCTCTTGGTGTATTTTATTAAAAATTCTAGTATTTATCTTCTTGAATCTTTTACCTGAATTCCCATTCAAATCCTTTATTATGTCGCACGGATGCCCAAAGCACCATACCAGGGCGGATAAACCTTTATCCGCCCTGCACCATACACCCCCTGCTATCCTTTGTCGCTCGACAATCGCGCAAAGGAGACTGGGAAGATACTCCGACTGAGCAGCCGCGCAGTCAGCGCAACGTGATCGTATTAGCAGCAATTTTCGTCTTGTTCTGTGCAGTGTATTCTTGTTTTCTACTTTGACAACGGTCTTAAAAATGAGTTCTAGATTAATAGCAGGGATTGTAGCTGGCATATGTGGCACATTTTTTCTCGGGTACTGCATCTACTTTGACAGGAAACGAAGGAGCGACCCACTGTTCAAGCAAAAATTACGCGAAAGTAAGGTCATAAATATTTGCTATATAGCATGAAGTTCTCCAGTTGTACATGTAATGTTGTAGATGTCTATAGTATTTTACATACCTTCTAATATCATTTTGGAAGAAACAGTGACGCAGATTTTTGCACAGTTTCACCTTCAAGCACCGGCCTGGTGATGTAATGTCCTTGGTTTGCCTGAGTGACATGCATTTTATGTCTTCTTTTCTAATCTGTCAATGACGCTCACATGATAAAAATGAGCTGATTACACGCTAATTTTAATGAAATATTAAAAACTGAATCATTGGATAATTCTAGAGCAATTCTAGAGATCTGATTGGCTTAGCCACCATGGTATATGAGCCATTATGCCATGCTCACCAAATATGGTAACTGTAGGTGTCTACTCAAAATTAAAAACAAGCTGAAAATCGGTTGTTTTTACAAACAAAGTCGGGAAGAATTCTCCATACTTTGTGGGCGTTTTTAATAAAACAATTATTCCACTCAGGCGTGCGGCGATACGAAATTTCTCTACAAGTGTTGAAAAATATTTCACTCGTTCGCTGTGCTCACTCGTGAAATATTTTTTCAACTCAAGAAGAGAAATTTCTTATCCCCAAGCTGCCACATAATGTTCTATTTATTATATAAACACCAATGAACTACCAAACCATTTCACTTTAATAGTTTTTTGGTGTGAAAGGTGCGATTTATTATGTAGCCATAGCAATGGTGATATTTTCACATGTGAAGCTAACATATGTTATTTTCACATATGAAGATATCAAGTTTTCGCGTGAAAGCTCACCTGGTATTTCATTGGTGTTTAGATAATAAGATATGATTATAGCCAACGCGCATTTGTGGAATATTGCTAAATCTTTGGTAATGAATAATTTTCTAAATGCACATTAAAGCTGGAAAACCAGCTTAAAGGTCGGACTTCAATTCAAATAATGCTTTCAAAATTGTCTAAAACAGGTAAATTCAAGGCTAAATTCTCATTCTTTATGATTTATCTTGAAAGTAATTTCTTTAACTTGCCAAAATTGTGAGTGCTCTCCACTGTCTTGCACAGTTTTCTTCAGTGAGCTGAGCCACTGAGCAATCTACCTGGTGCCTCAACATCAGATTGATGCAGACATTTGATATAATGGCTGCTTGCTGGCCAATAGTTAAGACTTGCTATGGGTATTTCTGATGAAAATCCAAGTCACCATGTTCTCCACATTTGATGAAACAATTACCTTAAAGATTAAGGAGACAATCACATTCCCATTCTGGTCAAGTTTGACAACGTAAGTTGTGTGATGACAGCAAACAAAATCTGCTCAAAAGTGTGCTGCATGTACTTCAGAGTTTTTGTCTTGCTTATTATAGTTGTTCCTTTTTACGTTTTGTTTCTGATGTCAATGCGTGATAGTAGGGTTACCTCAGAAAACAAGTCTTGAAATGCAATGATTTCATTGGTAAAGCAACAATTTAATGAAAAATGCAGACTGAGTGAAAGTGACGTCTGCAAGTGTCTGTAAAGTTTTTGAATTACAAGGATGTCAGCTTACAAAGATGTCAACTTCAGAAAGTTGATCATTAAATGACTATCAAAGTCACTGCAAAAACTTGTCGATAACTAATTTTTTTTTTTTTTCAGGACGGCGCAAAGCAAAGCAAGCACAACAAGAATCTTCCATGGAAGAATTAAGGGTAGGTAAACTCTTAAAAATTCTAGCTATAAGAATTAGTTCGGGTTGAAAGTATATGAAGTCTCTACTATTTACATTTATAAACTCTGTAGTGCGCATGTGTTTTCACAAATTGTCAGCAGGTTTCATTTTCTATTTGGTTACTTCTGATTCTAGCTCCCAAGGGAATTTTTCACTCAGAATGTTACATAATTTAATCTCCACAAACCACCAATCACAGGTATTAGACGACTAAAATCCTGGTGTTTATTTGGGGGCTGAGGTTATCTCTATAATATTGATATTATGGTTGATGAATATTTATTATGGTTCTCAATCTATAATAAATTTGATGAACAATGTCAATAGCCTGAGATTGTGAATGTAATTTGCACACCCACAGGGTTCAAAATTAACTTTTAATACAGGTGCCAACTGGCAATCAAGTATAAATTTTTGGTTGCCAGAGGGCAAATAGTGGTCGCCTAAAATTTCCCCTCCCTTTTTTTTCATTTAATTTTTAAACACGAATAAAAAATGCATGGCATGGACTCTTTTATGGTCAAAAATTGCACTACTTCCGCTCCCGTTACCAGAAAAGCAACCGTACATGTACCAGTGAAGTCTTATTTTTTTTCCACAAATTACTTTCTGGAGATATAAAGCTATCTGACCTAGAATGTAGCATGGACAGCTATCTGTCCAAAACTGCACTGATTATGTCAAAACTTAATTTTCTCCTGATAACTACCATGAAACACGAAACATGAAAACGAGTCAAGCCGCCACGTTACTTGTACCAGGCCACAACTGTGGATATATGGGTACAGTATAATTCCACATACGTAACATTCTCACTGTATTTCAGCTGAAAACAACATAGCGGCTTGGAAACGTTCAACTCGTATTGATTGTAGCTGTCATGGAGTTATTTTTACAAGAAGATTCATTTCACTGTAAATTAAAAATATCAGCAGGACAAAAATGATATTGATAGGTAATCAAATGGTATACTCTTGAAATTAGCGAATAACTTCACTTGTGTTTTGTCCAAATCCTAATAATTTTCACTTGTCACCATTTAATGAGACATACTAATATTGTATTATAACTAGTACAAACAAAAGGGTAGGCATCCTTTGATCCATGGGGTGTTTAAGCAATCACAATGATGATGATGT
Source organism: Porites lutea (assembly GCF_958299795.1). Lineage (NCBI taxonomy): Eukaryota > Metazoa > Cnidaria > Anthozoa > Scleractinia > Poritidae > Porites > Porites lutea. The sequence goes on from NC_133207.1 coordinate 29,187,299, forward strand.
CAGTGACGTCTCAGAAAGTGAAGTTGCATTTTTTAAATTTCATCTGACACAATGATTAACCACACATGATTTTTCAAAATAAAATGTTGGCCAATGTTCTTGGAGTTTAATTACTAGGGATGGCATGAAAGTTCAAGGAGAGGAAGGAAAATTTCTCACCATGTGGTCATATCTTCCATTCAAGACAAGAAATGTACCAAGAAGTGTGATGCATGTGTCAAGATTATTTTTGCATTCTCGGTGTCAGCGACATGTTTATTTACATAGCCTGCGAGCAAGCTCTCCAGGAAACTCTGGTGACAGAGCAGGAAAAGGAAGGAGAGCTTGCAACTATGTCTCTGGAATTTGAATACTGTATTTATTCGATTAACCGCCCTGGGTGCTTATTAAATTTTTGGACCTTGAGAGTGGGCGCTTATTTGAGGTGGGCGTTTATTCGAGGCTGGGCGCTTATTAAATTTTCACCATTTTCAGGAAGTGAAGTATGTTTATATTGCAACAAAACAATACATGCTAATAACAAAACGCGAAGAAGTAACAAAGCAAGGTTTCTGTAAAATACTCTCAAGAAAATTCCGTCCTCGGGAAAGTCTCTTATTAGAATTTATTCACTCAAGTGGGTGGGGTGAGGGTGAGCGCTTATTTGAGTTTGATTGGGAGGAGGAGGGGGTGGGGGCTTATTAACTTTTTCTTCCATTAGGATGGGCGCTTATTCGAGGTGGGCGCTAATTCGAGGTTGGGCGCTTATTCGAATAAATACGGTATCTGCATCAAAAAAGTCAGTGCGAAATGCTGATTGGTGGAGATGATATTAGTAATGACATCCTTACCCTTGGCACATGTTTTGAAATGTTTGTTGACATTTATGCTCATTTCTGCTTTGCGCTGATTGGCAGAAATTTGGCAGTTCAGTCGACGGGGAGCCACAGGGGAATTGGAGGTGGAATTCAAATTCCAGAGACATAGTCACAAGCTCTCCTTCCTTTTTCCACCCTGCCACCAGAGTGCTCTGGAGACCTTGCTCTCAGGCTATTGTTTACAAGGTCTAACATTGTGCTTGTTGCTGCTGCAGAATCGAATTCCAGACAGAAATGATGCAGCTGCTGTTCAGCAGTTTTTCATGGAGGAAATTCAGATAGGAGAAGATCTTATTCATCAAGGTCTGTTTTCACCATTTGTTTTTGGGTGGGAGGGCACTTCCTTTGTTGGCCATTAGGGGGATATAAAAAGGAGCAAGGGTTGTGCAAAGCACTCACCTCCCGCCAGTTGACTAGGTGTTGAAGCTAGTGACATGTGGCATGAGTTTTTAGATGGTTCTCTCCCTTGCATCGAGAAGTTATTCTCTGATTAGTCCAAGTTTCCTCTCTTATTAAAAACCAACATTTTCAGATTCCAGTTCGACCAGGAATGGTAGATGAAAAACCACTATGTGGATGTGCTACCTCTAAATCATTATAATTTTTTTATTTATACCACTACACAGAGTATGTTTTTGTCTCTCTGAGGGTATTTAATTTTAGTTGAGCTTGCCCTAAATGGAATCTTATGTTTTCACTTCAATTTGTACAGGGATAAAGATCAGGCTTATAATACAAATATAACTAAATACATTATATACTTTTTTGCAGCATACGTGCAAACGTAAAAAGTAATAGATTTTAAATAATTATCATGGGACATTTGCTCTCTTAGCTCATTCTCTCTTAATGCTGTGTTTGGGTTGAAAGTTAGCGGTTGCCAAAAGCTTGTCAAAGATTTTGCTTGTCTCATATCAGAGGGTAAATTGTTCCACAGAACAGCCCTGCTTTAACAGCAGTGGCTGTCCAAACTCACATTACGCGGAAAGGGTGTAAAGTAATTAACATACCATAGGTGATGTGTGACCTTTGTGCTGGATATGCTGGTGTCGTGTTAGTCGTGTATAAAGGCACTAAGTGAGGACTTCAGTGGAAAATTGACCTACAGAGGAAAATAACAATATCCTTGTGATATAGCCCCTTTAATAAAATGCATATATCACCAAACAAGGGTCTCTACATGTCTTTCTGCAGGTGAAACTGATGAAGGTATCAATCACCTAATTAATGCTGTCACAGTGTGTGGTCAACCACAACAGCTTTTGCAGCTCTTTCGTAGCACTCTTGATGACGAGCCTTTCCAAAAGCTTCTAGAAAAACTTTCCTCCATGGCCTCTAACCCTATGGTCCAGCAAGTACACGTAAGTGAAAACACAAACTCACTTGTTTAGCTTCTAAGTTACGACAATATACTTCGTGTAGAAATTGGTGTGGTGTCATTCTGTGAGATGTCCACTTTTCTTACCATAAATTAATGATATTTATTAATTTTACTACATTTGCCATCTAATGGTTAACCCTCATAGGTCTTGTTGTTATAATTTGGAAACTCTCAGCAAGCCAACAGTAGCAGGATAATTATTTATACACTGGCAAATTATTGTTGGGCGAAACGGTCAAGAACCTTGGTTATCAAGAGTGTGCCCTTACCAGCCAGTTCCAAAAGCACCTTATTTCTTTGAATAAATCTTCTCCCCCAAATAAGCACCCACCCACTAGGCAAATGCCCCTCTCAAGTAAAAGCACCCCCCCTCCACCCCACCCCACCCCTACCCCACCCCTCCCCCGCCTGCCACCTGCAAGGATGATCTCAAGGATGATGAGATAATCAATATTTTATAAACATGCATACTGATACATTAGTGTGTAAACTGCATAAAGTGCATGGGGACTAACTACGGTACGCTTCATAAAGAAAGACTATATTGACAAAGGAAAGACTATTAATATTTATAATTGGCCAAAACAAATTTACACTTCGTTCAAAGGAAAACTTAATAATTGCGCCCCCACCCCCTCCCCCGATTAAGCGCCCTCCTTCCAATAAGCATCCCTCCTTTTGACATAAATCTTAAATAAGCACCCAGGCATTTGTTCATTCAAGGAAATATGGCATTTGAATTTCCTGCTATTTTGATTGGTCATAAAACTATAATTGATCTGGTGACCAGAGGAAAATGTTGGTCAATGGTTTCCATGATAATGTCTCTGTTTAACGGAGATGTGTTTCTCATGAATGTCTTTGTTTTTTTCTTTTGCAGCCAGCAGGATTTAGTGGGGACTCACTGGATTAATGCTTACTTAGACATTTACAGTTAGGCCCAGTTCAGACGTCACATTTCACATGCGCCAAATCTAATAACAAGAGTTTTTCCCCATTAGCATTAGATTTGGCACATGTGAAATGCAATGCTTGAACCAGGCCTTAGTTAATATTTTTTACTTAGACATTGTTTGCTGAAGAAGCAGAAGTTTTGCCCTGGGCAGTTAGCTCTGTTGCTTGTATTTAACCATGAATCAGAGAAGAAATGTGTCAATAATACAGGGATGGAAAGTATGGTCCAGTTTCCTGATAACAAGTTTGAAGCAAGTCTGCAACATTGCTGCAAAATGAATTGAACAGCCAAGTTGCACGTTTTACAACCCACATTCGAACCTGTCCTGTATCAAATAAGGTTGCAAGGTTTTTTTTCCTGGGTGGTAAAACGTTCGGCATTGCTTTTCAACTCATTTTGCAGCAATTTTGCTTAACAAGTAGCACGTTTTTTGTTGCCCGTGTTACTGTTTTTTTGACCGATATTGAAATGTCACTGCTAAGAGTATCATGGCTTGCAATGAGGCTCCAATGACACTGTTTTATTGAGGTTTCCTGGGTAGGAATTGTCAACCAAATTTATTGCCAGTAGACAGTAAAATAAGGCATACATTACATTGCTTTAAACTTTATCAGTGCCTTCCAGCCACTCAAAGGCTTTATTTGTTTTAAACAACAATTAGCGACTTTTGTTTAGATATGGGTCGAACCAACAACACAACCTTTTTTAGGCAATTTCATGTCATGTTGATGTTAATTTGCACCTTGTCAAGGTTGCTCAACTAGACATATTATTATTAGTTGGTTAGTTGGAGTAAGTTCGTCTTTTGTAGAACTTACAGGTAGGAAAGAAATCACTTATAACATTTTAAAGTAAGTTCATTGTTGTTTAACACAAAGTGCTTGAGAAAGTAATGACAAAACCTGAGCTTCATGACAAACATTAAGCACTATGTGTAAACAACAATGACCTTTGAAAAACAACAACAATGAACTTATGCTGAACAATTTTCAAAACCCCTGATTGGAATCCATTTTAATACGTTTTAATTGCCTTCCTTTGTATTTGTTATTTTACCCCATGGTTCGTACTATCTTGATAAGGTCTTGAAATGTAGTTGTTGTCTTGAAAAGTCCTTGAATTCGGTTAAGGTTGTTGAAAAGTACTTGATTTCTTTATTAGGTCTCGGAAAATCCTTGAAATCCACTACCTTGTGTAAAAACATTTTTATGCATGAGGAATATGTTACTCAGTTCTGTTTCTTTATTTTAAATGCTGTTTCTGTACCTCAGATGCAATTGCAAGTCATACCCAGTCATTTTCCAATGCATCGTTGTGGAAAGTAGTATAAAATAATGTGATCAACCATGGCTGAAGAAGTGAAAATTGTAAATGACTGCATGACGTGTTTTAGCCAATATAAGGGGGGTTAAAGAAGGCCTTTTTTATTGAATAAATCTTAGTCCTTGAAAACTGTAATTTGTCCTTGAAAAATCCTTGAAATTTGTTTGTCTGAAGTTGTACAAACCATGTACCCTCCTTCAATGTTTTTGACAGTATTTTTGTTTCACTCAGTTTGGTGGCCAAATGGCCAAAATTTGTTACACATCTCCTTTTACGACTGATTTTAGAATAATATTGTAATCACTGAAATCTGCTTGTCATAACTATAAGAAAATTCTCTAAATTTTATCTGATTGGCTATTGGCAGGCCTGATTTCATCAGTTGGTGCCATTGCTCGTTTGCTTTTGAATGTTTTTTTTTGTCACATCTAGCGAAATACTCTCAGAAGATCTTTTGATTTAAGTTTTTTCAAAAAAAGTTGATTTAAGTATCAAAATTTTGTGTTAGTTATGATTAAATAAGGTAACGTTTAACACTTAGTGACTGGTCCTGAGCAGACCTGAGGGAAACAGTGAAATTTAATTCCCCAAGAAACTCAGTGTTTCCCGAGGTAGAACTTTTCTTGTCACCCTATTCAGCCTGTAATAAAACCAACTGGATTAAACAAATTGGACTCCTGCTACACGTACATCTGATTTTGTTTTTGATTACAGACTGAATTGGACTCCACTTAATGCTATAACCATTATTGTTGTGTTATGTCTCTGATCGGTAAACCAGCAGTAAGATGATTTCAAGTTAGTTGTAACCAAACTAAAAAATTAATATATTACTGAGGATATGACATGGAGAATAAAGTGGCCATGACCAGCTAAATAAAGCGGTATTTTTAACTGCAGATGTAGAACGTTGGACACTTGAAGTGTTACAAACATTGTAAAAAATATAACAAGTTTGCAGGGGTGTAGCATGAGATTTTGAAAGTGTACGCTCGCGGGAAGAAAAGTTAGAGAATGGAGGGCACTCCAAAGTAGGGGCCTGGGAGAATACTCCTGCGGGAAATTTTTCAATTTAGGGTTTCGAAAATACTATTTCCTGCATTTTCTGTAATTGTTGTTTAATTATTTGACCCATCTCTAGTGTTACCAGTAAGGTACCATGTTTATGGGGAAAATGGTAAAACAGTGACACCATCAAATAGGTTACCAGAAAAGGGTGAGATGTCTACCCTTCAGACGGGCAAACTCTGTTACAACGCCATCAATATCAACAGCCTTGCAGGGGCGGATCCAGGATTTTTTTTAGGAGGGGGTGCACTCGTCTCTTGCTCTACTTCAACACCAATAAACCACATAGTTTTTTTTTTTCAGACCACCAGTTGTATTAGAAAACCGCAAGTCATCTCAGAGCGGGGGCGGGGGTGCGCACCCCCTGCACCCTCCCCCTAGATCCGCCCCTACCTTGTGCTTGTGTGTGTGTGCAGAATTAATATTTTATTGCAAGAGAGCTTAATCTCTAGTCTCTCACCCCACTATATCGTTTCTTGCAATACATTGATAGAACAATTAAGGATGAAGGAAATACCAACACAAAGACACCAACATAATGCGAAAAATTTAGCAGTCATCGCAATTCAATGATAAAAATGCTTTCAGGAAATAAATTTTTTTTTTTTCCCAGATTTCAACAGTACGCATGGGCATATGTACATATTTGCCGGATGCTATGCTCCTAGTTTGTACAGTGCAACTTTCATATTATGAAGTACCAAGGGAATTATGTGTTTGTTTTTGTAGGGATAAATAATTATTATGTCATGGTCATGTGCACATTTAACCACAAGAAAAAATAACAGGTTCCCATTATTGGATATTTTAGGGTATTTAAAGAATACTCATAAAAATCCCAAATTTGGCAAAGTGAGACAAGTCCCAAGCAGGGAATTCCCAACCAAGTTCCCTGGTTGGGACTTGTCTCACTCTTCCAAATTTGGGATTTTTGAGGGTATTCTTCAAATACCCTAAAATATCCAAAAATGGGGATTGGTTATTTTTTCCTGTGAACATAATAAATTGAGGCAAAAAATATTGTTTGCTATACCCGGGTTTAAACAAACCTTGGCTGCCTGCAATGGTAATATTACATTCTGGCGGTTGGTAAAAATAGCATTTGGTTTTATTAACATTAATTTTGTACATTATTTACAGAATGAAACTTTGTTGATCCATTTCTTATATGAGTGGAGGAACATCTGGATCATCTACAAAAGTGCTCTCTTCTGATTCTGTTATTCTGTAGTTATCTGTGTCTTTTTGGTTTCCTGCTCTTTCATGAACAGTTTTGTTTTCTGTTACAATTTGACTGAAATCCATGTCACTGCCAGTGTTTGGTTCTACTTCCAGTCGCTCATGACGAATCCTGAGAAAGGGATGAAGAAAAAAAACACACACTAAAGTGAAGCCCTGTTTGGGTTAAATTCCTACAAGGGAAGTAAAGATGTGGTTAAGCGGGGGACAAAAACGTGTGATGTTGCACATTTTACCACACATGAATTAGCCTGCGTGGCAGGCGTGAAAAGGGGAAGGGGGAATTTGGGCATGCAAGAGCTCGCAAGGGAGAAAGGAAAGGAACGCCTTCAAGGAGATCATTGTTTTCTTCAGCGTTCCTTTTCTTTCTCCCTTGCACGCCCAAATTCCCCTTTCCCCTTCCCCTTCCCCTTTCAACGCCTGCCACGTAGGCTACCCATGAATCAAATCTTGTCTTGCAACAAATCAGGTTGTTAAAGCTTGCTGCAAAAAGCAGAGAGTACTTCTACATGTTGTGCGTTATATCAGCCCAAGTTAAACTTGTTTTGCAACAAGTGATGTAACAACTTGGTCACAACTTTACGGTTCTCAGTGCCAAAGAATGTTATAAAATCTCACAAACGTTAACCTTTGTTGTTTAGTGGCAGAAAAATTGTGCTTCATGGCTGCTGAGTTAGGGAATCCGTTAATGAAATATCCCATACTGCTTCATGGTTCCAAAGATGTTATTTGAAATAGCTGTACGTTACCCGCTATTTTTCCCTTGCTTTTGGAATGGTGGCTGTTCATCTCTGTCTATCTTCTGTTCATTTGGACTTGCACTCTTTTTTGAGGGCAAATTATTTCTCAATGGTTTCACCACTTCTTTTACCTTTAAAAACAATATTATTATAGAGAAAGCAAGATGTCACAATGGCAACACCAAAGCAGGGGGAGGCGGTGGGTGGGGGTACCCTGAAGTTAAAGTGAAGGGGATGATTGCAGGATTTTCAGGGGTTCCAAATTTTCCATTCTGGAATAATTTCTTAGGGTAGGAAAATTTAGCAAGAATGTTTTTGGTTTTCCCTAGCTTAAGTAGTGATTTTTTTGTGCATTCAAAAGAATCTGAAGAATGGTGTAGTACTACCATCTGAGGAAAAGACAAACAATTCAGATGGTTTATCAAAAGACAATCATAAACATTCAATTTGCGATAATTATTTTTTGCCTGTTTTATCAAAAATAATCATTAATTCCTTTAAAGAAAATTTTTAAGGCATGGAATTAAATTCAGCATTTGGATATTTGGGGGGGTTTGTATTTTGTCCAGGGAATTTTTGGGTTTTCAAAGAAAATCCTAGGGCTTTTGTGGTTTTAATATTTGCTCCTTTTTATCATCCCCTCACTTCAACTCTGGCATACCCCATGGGGATTAAGGACATGGGGGGGGGGGGGGGGGGAGACTTTTTAAACCAAATTACATGTTCCCCAAAACAGTCTGTTGTTGTCTTTGATCAGACTATGCTTTGATGTAGGATATAGTATAAGATATTATGGCATAACAATTTAATCTTCTACCTTGGGCATTTCTATGATGAGATGTCCTGTTGTCTGAGATCTTTTTGCAGAGCAGGAGTCAGGGTTTACTTCCTCTGAGAGAGCCAGCTGAAAGACCTTCACAAAACAAATGAGTGAGGTGTAAGAAATGAGTGCGGAGTAATACGTGAATGTGAAGTGAGAAGTGAGTGAGAAATGAGGTGTCATGCATGATTAATAGTCACGTGAACTAAAAGAAACAGAGAAAAATGAAAGCCATATTAATAGGGGGAAAATTAAAGTTTAGATTTGTAAACTCTGGTTAATTACTGTCAAAGTTTTTAAGGAATATTAATGTTGCCATTGATCCTGCTATGGCTGTGCTAAAAAATAATATGGTTCTTTTGATGTCATAATTAATATTCTTCATTTCCAAAAAGTCCTACATTATATAATAAGCCTCAAGAATAAAGTGAGGAAAACATGGATATGCTCTGAATGGAAATGCTTGCATTTTGTTGTATTGTTTGAGTCCAAGGCTGTTAAAGATGGGCTTGCTGTGCCTGTGAGCACCTCACCTTGCCCTTAACTGTCACTCTACAATACTTGGGTTGAACATCCACATCAATAAGGGAAGTGTCCAAATACCTTTTACAGACAAAATAAGCAAACATGTCAGTGAACAATTTTAGAGAAAAATTTCACGTACATGCAGACTAATGACAGAGAATTAGGACTCAATTGGTGCAACAACATCCTTACGGCCTTTTTTTGGTCTTTTTTTAAAAAAGTGCTTCAAAATTGCTGAATTTTGGCATGTGACTTTTGTTTTAGTAGACAAACACTGTTCTAATATTGAACTTACTTGAAACATGGTAGATCCAGTATGAATTGGTTGTTGTCCTCGTCATCATGAAACTGAAATTCCCATCTGCAACATTGTTGTATTTTAACATAGTTAATGAGACATGCAAATGATGAAAGATTAAGACTTCATCTTATGTTCAAGGGGTTTCCACAACTTCACAGCAAGACAAAACTAGACAAGCATTGGAAATCAAGACAGCTTTTGATTTTATTGTTTGTGCATCAGACAGTTTATAACTACTTACTTTCCTTGGTTGACATTTAAGACACGGCCATCATCTGAAAAGAATCTTGTTTCTTTTGTAGGCTTGCCTATACCAAGTTTCCTTTAGAACAGATTACAGTAAAGTTAACATAGGTAACTTAAGTAAGGTAAAGGCATACATGCATGAGCCAAAGGCCCAAACGGCCAGAGCTTATCCCGGTTTTCTTAGCATGAAGCATGCCTAGGAATATTGCTTTAACTCCCCCTGCATGAACGGGATGCTAGTACATTGCAGGGTTACCCCCCAGCAGTATGTGGAGTAAAGTTCCTTGTCTTAGGAAACAACATGCACGAGGCCAGGCTTAAATCCTGGACCTTCAGATCTGGAGTTCGAGCTATTAACCGCTCGGCCACACATGCCTTATTACTACATGATTGTATTACTACTCGTGCTCCCTGATTTATACTCAAAACAATGTCCCAGAGAACATAAATTTTCCGTATAGAAATTATTTAAGGAAAATTTAAGTGCTAGATTTAGCCCTCCTCAAAAGTCTTGCACAATTCGAGAAGCCCTCTTAGCTGGGGTATGTATGTCCCTCGTCCGAACTTCAAATAGGGTCATTTTGGGTTTTGAGGAGTAAGCCAAGTCCCTATATCAGTATTTAGTCGTAAATGTTTCAAGGCCATGTCGCCTATTTACTCTATTACAGGGTCTCAGTAAACAATAAAAAAATTAATTTGGAAATAACAAATGACTTTTATATAACGCTCTTTTAATTTGAATATATGGGGCACAAGTCTGCAGTCACAATCTTGTACCAAGCTAATTCCAATCATTAATGCACCATTTGGAATCATGTTCCTGGTAACTTTGTACATGTGAATTGCTGGATGCGTTAAACTCAACTTGCAAAATGTTGTTTTGACTCTCCCCATAAGTCACAAATACTTACTCATCATCCTTTTTTTCTTTTTGTTTTCGTTTTTCTTCTATGTGCTGATGAAGTTCAATTCGGGATTCTGGAGTGAAGTCTGTTTTTTCTTGCCAATATCTGAAATGCAAAAATGTTAATAAATTAATTAACATCATAATTTACAAAAGAATGACTAAACAAGATGAGAGGAAGATAGAAAAAATGAATGAATGAATGAGTGAATGAATAAATGAATGAATGAATGAATGAATGAATGAATGAATGAATGAATGAATGAATGAATGAATGAATGAATGAATGAATGAATGAATGAATGAATGAATGAATGAATGAATGAATGAATGAATGAATGAATGAATGAATGAATGAAGAAATGATTGACTGACTGACTGACTGAATTAATGAATGAATGAAAAAAAGTGGAGTGAGGGAGGGAAGAAGGGGAAAGAAACACAGGGTTCATTAGAAATGGACTGTTTTTAATTAGGAATTTGAAATGTTGAGATAAACTTGCCAACCTTGTAAAGTTGAAAGCTCAAGAAACTCTTCAGAACATTGTGTAAGATAACTTGTAAGGAATGAAACTATTCTTTGTCTGTTAAATGAAAAGACATGCTACCTTATCTGAGGTGGGGTTTCCATAATGTGCACTTAATGATTGAATTCTTGAGGATGGTTTTTTCATTCTACTCATTGCTACATAACATGATAACAGTAAAAACCTACAAAATACCTTTTTTCCTCTTCCTCCTCTTCCTTTTCTGCTTCACTTTTGGCACTTTTATTTCAAGTTAGGAAAAGATATAAATCAACTGTCTATGTCATTTAAGTAATAGAAAGGTTAAGACACCAAGTTAGTATTGACATCAGTGAAATTGTCATTTTATATAGTGAATTGACGCTTTCTTTCAAAGTTCACTGTGTAATATTACAAATAAGAGGTAAAAGTGCAGATTTGTTGCTTTCATTCAACCTTTGTGTTTTGAGGTTCCCATTGCCATAACCACTGTTGAGATACCTTGAACTCTAAACTAATAAAATATTAAAAACGATGCCTCTGGCAGGAAACATGACCACAATATCTTTGGCAAAAATAAAGATTAGACGTGAACTAAATGGGGGAGAGCTTAAAGGCTCTTAGGCAGTGAAAGCAAAAAACTACGAAATCTTTCCCTCCCCTATGACTGCAAAAGTACATATATGTACCATAGAGTCATCAAGGGCTTCTTAGGGTTGGTTTCTGCCACTCTCTTGGGTCAGGAAGCTATCTTGGGCTCCTTTCCTGAACAAGGGCTGGTAACGAAGCCTATGGGCTACTGGGCACTGCTACAGCATAAACTCCATTACCAGTTGCTGTTTGGAAAAATGAACCTATGCTCTTCATCCTCAAGGAGGAACAAAGACCAGATTTTAGAAAGCTGTGGTGTGTAGAAATTAAGCTCACACTAGACCACAGCTAGCCTGCGAACACAGATGTATTTCCGATCATTGCTTCTCTAAATAATCATGTCTGCGTTCGAAGGCTAGACCACAGCCCAGGCCAGTGACATTATGCTGATGATGGTCTCAAATAAATCCATTTTAATTCTACCTCTGATATTCTATACAGCTTTGACTGTCAGCTTTCTTTAAGAGTTCTTCTTTCTCTTGTTTTATTTTTAGAGCATCTTGCTTTTCTTTTTCCTGAAAGAAAGTCCATTTATTTAAAACTGCAAAAACTACTAAGTGATATTACACCAAAATGCTGATGAGACAGCCTAGCCTTTCTTCTCCAAGCTCCCACTGGGTTATTGATGCTAATAAAAAATAGAAATATTATTAAAAATACTAAGTGCACAGTTCTTCCTCCCCTCCTTCCCATTACCTCCCTATGACACAAAGAGGTCTATACTGTGCGGAGGAGAGAGAGAACTGGCTTGTATGGCGACTTTGTCTTAGAGTGGCCATTACAGTTCTGAACTTCACCTGTCCATTAATTTTTCAAAGAGTGGATGGTGAGATCTGACTCTCACTTCCTCTACCTTCTCCCCGCAGGTGTCATTTATGTTATTAAATCTATGATCTGTATGCATGTACATAATTATCTGGTTATTAATTGACTGAGGAGGTAGGCCTTTATTTGGGAGACAGGGCACTTTTTAGAGCCTAGGTGCTTATCACCAATCATTATGTATTGTTTCCTGTTAACAAGTAGTGTGGATTAAAGAGTGGAATTAATGTTTTCAATTTGCCAGTTTAAGTCTCAAGCATGATGAATGAGACTTGTGAAGAGAAAAAAACCACTTTTAATAAATAAAGTACAGAATCAAACAACGTTTTAATGAGTAAAATAATTCACTATTAATTTAATAATATAATTTTTGGGAAATTAAATAAGTCTTCACATTTAAATGTACATTATTTTGGTTTAAAAGGTTTTCTTTAATTTGTTAAGAAATAAAGGAATTTCTTGACTTACCCTTTTTTTGGAATACTCTGTTTGTTGAGTAATAATCTTGTTTCTGACATTTTCATAATCCTGTACAAAAAAAGGGATGTAAGTACAGGATCTAACAAACATTTTATAATTTAAATCTCAGATGAAATCACATTCTTATCATGTATCTATATATAAACACATAGAGCAAATAAACATTTTTTACAGCTTCTTTTCTAACATCCTGCCATCATAGCCTTTGCATTTGATACCTTGATTTTGGAGTACTCAAGACAGACTCTGCATGAATTGAGTAAGATCTTTGTAGAGCATGTGCAGCATGTTGCTAGGATATAGTTTCAAACCCAGGCCTAACAGCCTTGTGCTTGCTACAGAGGGTTTGGTTATGACCATCGGTTTACCAATAAACAGATACTTGCACTAAAAAAAAACAGTTCGACAAGAGAAAACAAGATTGACTAGTCCAGAAGTTTAAGCTGTGGTGACCTCAAAGGTTTGATGTAATTCAGGCAAAGTTTCCTTTTCTCCTCCTTCATTAAGACGATGAAATTAAAGGAAGCCTGCAGGGTGCTTTTCGAAGTTAAAAATTGAAATATAAACTATTAAAATATTTGCTGCGGAGCGACCGAAGGGAGCGAGCAGCAACATAATCAGGAATTAAAGGAAATATATAAGGGGCGACGAATTCTCAAATTCATCACTTTTTACCACAATGCATTGCATTTAACCACACTTTTTACCACAATGCATTGCATTCAACCAGAGTGCATTGCGCCACGAACAACTCAAATAAAAACACGGGGAAGTTCGGTGGGTGAGAGAGTGCATCGTTCGCCGGCTCAGACTTAGAGTTTTCTTTGTGGCAAATTTTCTACAGCACGGTTAGAGGTATCACCAAATTTTAAGACACGCAGGAGTCTTTCAGATGAGTACGATGGTTAACTTGGGGATTGGATTTCAATTAAAGAGCCTTTGACTCGTCCAGGTGTTAAACCTGACGAGAAGATGAGCATTTGCTCATCGACTCCGCAACACGGGGGGATATACAAATTCCAGCTTGCTAGAAGGTGATGTGAAAGTGAGAAAATGTCATGCAGTGCTATTCTTAAGAAACTGTTTGAGTCGAAAGTGGATGTGATTTTGACCATTCGCTTCAAAATAACAGCGGAAATCGAGATAACAAAACATATGTTTTGTGTCCTACTTTGCAGACGAGGACGTGTATCGGCGTTTTGAAAAGCAGAATTATGTTTTTTCTTTCATTCATTGCCATGGAATGTGTGCTTACATTGTTTTTTCACTGTTAATAGCTCGGTTAATGCGGCTGGCGATCATCTTGCCGGCGAAAGTTTCATGGAAAAGGAATAAAGTGAAAGACTTTTCCTAGAGATTACGAAATCAGCCTCTGTGGTGCAGTGGTTAGGTGTAGTCGCTTCGAGCCGAAGGTGCAGGGTTCGAGTCCCACCGAATTCTTTATTCCTTCTTTCTTTTTTTTTTTTTTTCCGTTTTTTGTGTTGTTGTTTTCTATAAATATATAGCTAAATAACTGTTACTTAATAAAGTGCAACAAACAGCAAGAAAAGTATTGTGTTTCCAGAGAAAATATCGTGCACCATATATTAAATGTATGGATAAACAATCTGAATTTCTATTATTTCCTACAATTTACTGTGGGAAAACCAGAGTTGTAACTACTTGATAATTTTGTAAACAACGTGCCCACGATTTCTTTCTATAGACTGATAGTAATTATTCTAGTACTTTCCAACATGTAAATAGGACATTCAAATATGTCATTTTCGATTCTTTTAAGTCCCACTGCCTAACTGATGCCAGTATCAACAGAATGTGCCTCAGCATTACTATCTCTTAGATACCCTAGTAATATGTATATTTTTATATATGCAAACTGGGATTGAATAGAAGCCAAACCTGTTTTGCTAGAATCCTCTCAGATTTTTCAATCTCTTTTCCATCAAGCCACTGTAAATTATCCAAGGTGGCAATGACATATTCTCTGTAACCCTCATACTCTGTGCAAGGATTCCCTGTAAGATATCTACATGTATAACCAGAAAAAAATATTTCAGATAAAAAACATGGTGGCTGCCAAAACATCTATACAGCTTTAGGGCAGAGCCCAGAGCCAAAAACACAAAAACAACAAAACCGGGAAAAAAGCACATTTTACCACTCATATGATTGTATATGATCAAAAAGGTTTTTCAATGAAGTCTTAATATTATGTAATCAACATAAAACATTGGTCTGATCATACACTGGGATTAAGAAAGTGTGGGTGACAACAGGCCATGGTGTTGGTTTCCTTTCTTTCCAAAATAAATGAGATTATAATTGGATTGAATAAAATTTACTTAGTATTCAAAAAGACTCACAGCTCCTTGAAATGATAGTTCTTTCTGAGTGACTCAATACTTGTAAGTTCTCCAACAAAATTTACTGTAAGATCTAATTTTTGTAAAGATTCACAGCCTGAAAAAAGGAGAGAACATATTAATAATAATTTTATTATCATAACACTCATATAAGCCTTCTTCTCACAAAAGTACAGTGTATTTTAAAATCTATGTTTCTTGTGCCATTGAAAGAAAAATTACTATAGGCTCCACATCACTGTTTATAAACATTGTTTTTGTTATTCAAATCTGCAATGAGTGAAACAAGAGAATCTTTTGTTTCAAGAACCAATGCACTTCTGGTTGGTACATTAATTTTAACAGGTTTCATCAACGTGAGCATCACTATTATCTGTGAATGCTCACACAAGAGAGGAGGGTAGGGAACGTAGCTAAGAAACCACGGGTCTCATTACTAATCAGTGTTGTGTTTCTCTCTTTTGGAATCATGAACTTTTTACCACAAAAGTCTTGCATTTTTAAGCCCAGGGTCTTCACTCTTGGCATCTGAAAAATTCTCAGATTTCACTGTTTTCCAGACAGTAAACAGGAGTCCAGGTTAAACTTTCATTAATATCCTGTTCCACAGAACAATGCAAAACCTTTTCATGAAAAAAAGCCCAAAGAAGACTACTAATGCAGGTTACCTTCTAGATTTTCAACTCTTGTTACGTTATTCAGAGCTAAATTTAGATATTCCAACTTCTTTAACCTGCCAACATTTTCTGAAACAAGACCAGAAAGAAGCAGAATTTATTATCATATACTGTTAGAGTCTTTTTTTGTCTAGTGCAAACAGATAGGGTGGTAGTTTAAACCCAGCTTACCTATTTTTGGTATTAGGTTGCTCTGCAAGTAGAGAATTTTAAGATCTCTACAGAGTTTGTCAAGAAGCTCGATTCTGAGAGACGAGAAAAGAATTTTTTTATCAACAGTACACCATTGAGATACACTTCATTTTTCTAACTTAAACAATCCATCAGCTCACTTCTTACCAACCAAAAAAGAGCTCAGAGCTCACCTTTCAATTTCCTGTTGATGAAGAGATATTTCTTCTAATGAAAATATCTCGCAGTTATTGTGTTCAGCTCTTTTTCGTAACAAGTCTTCCGTGACTGTTTTACAAAGAACAAGGTGTAAGTATTAAATAACGAAAAACGTAAAGACAATATCGCGTTTCCTGTATATATTAGACTGAACCTCACTTACTCCGAACCATCCTCTCTCTTGATGTAAACTTTGTGTCAGGCGTTCTCCTTTGTAACCAGGCACGTACCCTACCCATCGGTAGTTATAGCAACGATCTAGACTTGATGAAGGGATAAAATCATTTTGACCCTGTGTGAAACTTGTCATCGTTGATCACTTTTATTGGTATACTATTTGCTTTCTAAATCCCCTTTTTTTCTTAAGAGCCTAGCTTTTTCCAACATTTACCGAATATTTTAGAAAAAAAATCAGGGACCACGCCCTAGAAAAGATCTGGGTTTGAATTTGTTATGTTAGCAAATTTAGTTATTTTGTAAATCTTAGCTCTTTCTAATTCAACGTCGGCTGTTTTTGAAATTCTGAAGTCTTTTTTTTCCATTTTTACACACACAGACACTTACTTTCTGAAAAATCAAATCTATCACTTATTTTATAACACTCTTCTTTACATACGTTTCATGGACTTTGCATAGAGATTAGCTTTGAGATCAGAATTTTTTAAGTAAGACAAATTTTTGAAGGGAATAAAGGGAACCGAATTTTTTTTTTTAGAGCAAAATCTCCAGCTCCGTTCTTTTTGACGTCAATGCCCCTGGTCATCCGGGATATTCAATATGGCGGTGACAAGGCAGCCAATGAGAAGCAACGTTGTTTATTCGCTAGTTTCACACTACAGAGCTTGAACTTGTCTCCTCCAAGAGATTGTTTTGGGCAGGATAAGGAATCAAAACGTAGTAGAAGGCCTGGAGAAGAAAGCGATCTTCCCTTTTCCATCGGGAAATCGCCAATTTGCTATCCACACGAATTATGGACTCCGTGGAGGTAAGTAATGAGTGGAGAGATCACGTCAAGCGCGCTGTTGTTGTCGTTACGGCAAGCACTCGCCTCTGTGCAAACATGCTCGCAGTCTAGCGCTTATTTGGTCGCTTTTTTCTCTTCTGAACTGCAGGCAAAGAGGCCAAATATTAATCCTGCGCCTGCTGCTAGTCATCCTGATCCATTTAATCGAAAGTCAGTGCGGAAACCACAGAAAGGGACTCAGAAAAAACAGCAAGGATCCTCCAGGTTTCGGACTAAACCGAATGTTGAAATCCAACCTCTCGGTCTATTGAAAGGTGGGTGATAAAATGACTGTAAAACATAACCGACGCTGAGTTTGCTATTCTTACATGCCTGAAATCGATATCTTTTTCCTAAAATGACTGTTCTGTTTACAAACCAGATGCATCGCCAGCCGAGCAACAGGAATTGTTCACAAAAAAACTACAACAGTGTTGTGTAGTCTTCGATTTTATGGATCCAGTCAGTGATCTGAAAGGAAAGGAAATCAAGCGGGCAACTTTAAACGAGCTTGTTGACTACATTGCATCAGCTCGTGGAGTCCTCACTGAGGCTGTTTATCCAAAAATAATCGAAATGGTAAGTGAATGAGCTTTACTAAACGTCATCGTAAAAATGACGATTTTACTAGCTAGAGTACAGAAGGAGTTGGCGGTTTTTACAAAGCTCACATGTACCCCAATTGATTTGCCGGCCAGCTATCCTTTTAGGCCCTTGACTTTAATTTGCAAAGCTCTCAGAGTAGAAATTTTCGTCCATTAGTTCATTCATTGGCCTTGACGACTTGAAAAGGAAAGAATCATCCAAAATGTAGCTTCCGCCGGCCCAATGCTGATTTCAGCAAGGCGTTAAACAAGTTAAAGAGCTTAGTTTTCCACAAAAGGCTAAAGGCGAAATTTGCTGTAGAGTTCATTTCATATCAGTCAATGCACGTCAAGTTCTTCGTAGGGAAATGAAGTTTTTAAAATTACAAAACGCTTCCGGACAGTTGCAGCGGAAGGCTTACAAAAATCCACCTTTTCCATACTAAGGGTATTAAATATGTCTGCTTGTGTAAATATTGTTCGGATTATGTTTGCATCGTTCATTGGACCACAGGTACAGCCAGTTTGCAGGCCATTAGTTCGCAGAATCTTGGCTGCTGCGTCTTTTAATTTCGTTTTAACGTTTTTTGTTCGTCACTCTAGAATGGTGAACCTCTAGAAGTATACATACATGTAAAAATATCAATTAGTAGATATTACGGCGAGTCATGATATCCCCTTGTCAACTTGACGACATGTTTGCTAAATTTGTATCTTTGCTCAGTCTTAAAAATGTAATAATACAAATCCTCCAGTACTTAAAGCACTTCGAGGTTCCCGCATAGATGGTTTTGACCTTTCAGCCATAGTTCCTTTCCATGTAACAGCAAATGAAAGGCCCGTGTGCTTGAAGAGCAGTATTTTCTTTCCGGGTTTAAAATTGCTGCACCCGCGTTTGCCTCGTGTTGTTTAAACTTTGTTCTTGTGTTAAACGTTTTTCTATAAATTGCATGTCTTATTCAAGATAAAGAGTATATGTGCTTCCATTTTTAAATCTGACTGTAATTACTCCTGAGGTGAGAAAAAATATGTCCATTGAGAATTGCGTCGATTCATAATGAGTTGGAAACGGTTTTGTTTACAGTTGTATGTGAAAGCTTTTTAGATCATGCTTCCATCAATATCACTAACAGATGTCCTGAAAGATACAGGTACATTTCCCAGAACAAACACGTTAGAATGCAAGATCAAGGACAAAAAAGTATCATAACTTTTGTGCAGCTTTAACCGAGAAAATTATATGATTATGGGTTATTACTGGTATTTGTCAACAAATCAATGTTATTTCTAGTTTAACGATGCCTATGATATATCATTCCATTGATTACAACAAATTAGAGTAAACTAAATTTTTCACCTGTTGTAGGTACTATACCTTTTGGCATTATTGTTGATAAAGAGTGAAAAAGTTGTCTAACCAGGATGATGATTCTGTTATTATATTAATATTATTTTCATCAATGTCCTTATATGTTTAACCATAGCTACAAACTTCTGACTTGCTGACAGGTTTCACAAAGTGGTGAAGGTCCACTTTTTCTTTTTTCTCATTTCAAAGGGGACAGACAGCAAATTGTTGTCGCTCATAATATCTATAAGTTGTTTCTGTTCATCAGTCTGATATGTTTAGGGAGGTATGGACACCTCCAACCCTCCCCCAGGATCCTATATCCTCCACTGTTTCAGGTGAATGAGTATGACTATAATCTATGTGTGATTTAACCATTTAGATTTCCAAAAAATTTCATCTCATAGTTATCAAATTTCATTTGGATGTTATTTGCCATGGAACAGATCACAACCATAAACAGTCGAACCACCTCATTTTTACAGACACTTTACTATTCTTCAAGTCCTTAAGGGTTGATTTCCACTGTCGCATACGCATAATTGATTTACACGTTAAAACAACATCTTGATAGTACATGTTGAGACGTTTAAATATATTATTAAAATGATCAACAAACAAAAACATTTATATTTATAGGAAGTGGAGCCGACGAGTGTGTTGTCATTTGCGCGCTAAGCTGCTCTATGGCATGTATTCCGTAAAAAATCATTGTGCTCAATAAGTAGTTTTCTGTCTTAGTGTTCATTGCAAAACATGCTATATGTTACTCGGAACGGACTTTGTGCATTGCTCTTAGTATGAAGGTAGCAGCCTATAAAAACCGTTAGGCAAAAAAATAAGGTCACGTAATGTTGATGCAAACTCTTTCTAGCATGCGCTAGCTTTAACCCTTTCACTACTACAGGTTAATGGCCCCCAACCCCCCATCTTCCTGAACAATTATCAAGGAGCTAAGATGGCTGTGATACTTAATCAAAACATGCATGCTCAGTAGATTTCAGAGCCTTGTTTCACACAATTAACTACACAGACATGAAGCCAAGAAGTCATTGTATAAGTCTAAACAATTAATAAAGATAACTATCCCTGCATTCACAAGATATTTAAGATAAAATCGCAAGTAACGAAAAAAAATTCCAATTTGCCGCCATTTGCAGTGCCTATTGTCAGACTTTGAATGAGAATTTCTTTGTAATCCATCACAATATGGCTTACTTTTTTACAGCAAAACAAGGGAAATTGTTAGAATATAACAAATATGCCAGATTTGTGTTCACAAAGCCAGTTTTATGACTGTGTAAGGCATTGTCATAGCCTGTTCGGTATAGTGCCACGTTGCAAATGCTATATTCGTATCTTGTTTCCACTTTGTAGTGTTGTAGCCCTTGAGTGTTCTTCGCCCTGTTTATGCACTGTACACATTTCCTTTTTCTGCCCTCCATACAAGCTGAAACATATTGATTTGAGGGTACAGCATGGTTCAGTTTGGAATCTTGTTCCATCTACGCTTTCGCTTTCATTGCAATAAACCATCGATCGTTGGTGTGCGAGGTCAAGTTTGAAATCAAGTGTTTTTGCGCTTCGATCCAATGCGTTCCGATTCAAGAACAAAAGCATTACAAACAAATACATTAAAGAGGAACCAAAATATGTATCTATACCCCTTTTTTGACTGCTACCCCAAACAAATAAAAAGAACGGAACTGATCACCATGATCCACGCCGCCCATGTGAGAAGTGTAAACATCTGAAATTGAAACTCTCGGGTTCATCACTTGCGGTTGAGTTGTTGTCGCTTTTACTGTCTTCAGACTCACTTTCGCCGCTTTCCTCCTTAGAAAATTCTTGCACTTCAATGTCAGATAAGTCTGCATCAACATTCACATCACTAAAACTTAAATTTCTCTTACTATCATCGTCAGAACCAAAAATCGCATTGATTCGGCGGCGGCCATATTGATAAACAAAGATAAAATACAAGCCTAAAGCACATTCAAATCTACTGAATATCTATAATTATATTGTAACTAGCAAACTAAATTCTTTTAAAATCAAATAGACAAAAGAAGGAAATGCTCAACCATCTGGCTTTTGGTGTGTTTTATGGCATAAGAGAAATCCAGTGTACAAATCCCGTGCGTAGGTTCATGCACATACGTCTTGGAACGAAGCCAAACTTCGGCCCTTCACTACTCGACTCATGCAATAGTTTTGTATGCGCACTTCTTGTGATTTGATTGGTTTATGCCTGCCCAAAACAATGGAACAATAAGTATTGACAAAGACTGCCTTACCTAGGGTATACAGCGCATTTTTTTGCACCCTTCTCTCGTGGCCGCTTTTGGCCGCTCTAGGAAAAAATTGGCCATTTCCGGCCGGCCGCTTTTGGCCGCTTTTGGCCGCTTTAGTAGTGAAAGGGTTAAACAAAGCCAGGCCTGTAATATGCTTATCATGATTACTCAGAGTAAGTCAATCTTGGCCATTTTGAATTTTGGTCAAATTTTACTTTGTAAAACTGTAAATGCCCTTTGCAGCACTTCGTTTACATCACAATACAAAAGATGTGTTCATAACACTAGCACTACAGTATCACACATCAGTGGTTCCATATTAAGAAGTAAATCTTGATTGGTTCTCCAAAAAAACCCAGTATTGGAACAGGGTTATACGTTTCAGGGTTAAATGCTTCTGTGTCTTAAGATTTTACTAGAAGACTTTTGAATTTTCTTGTGTATTTTTCATTGTCCACTATAAAGAGTGAAAGGGTGAAATACAGTGAGTATTCTTTGTCTTTCAGGTTGATGGAAACATTTTTCGAACCTTACCTCCATCTGACAACCCAGACTTTGACCCGGAGGAAGATGATCCAACCTTGGAAGCCTCCTGGCCACACTTACAGGTCTGCTACCTTAAAACTTGCTTTCATAGCATTTTGGTCATACAAGTGGAGATTCTTAATATTTCTTTATTGCTATAAACTAGTAGTTTTCATTGGAAAGTAAACTGCTGTGAATAAAGTGTGTGACTATTCTCTTTTAAACACTCTAAAATTGGAACTTATCTTTGATGATTGTTGCTGATTTTGTGGAAAATGTTTCGACATACTGATTTAAAATGAATTTTTAGCTTTGACAAACTTCATGGTGTTTGAATCGATCAATGAAATATGAGCGCAACCTATGCATTATGGTTTGTTTACATTTTGTCGCAGGTTTTAGATGATACTATAAGCCTTTTAGTTACTGCCAAATTCCACAAAAAAGCACTCTCTTTTACGTTCTTCACTTAAGATATTGATTTTAACAAAGTATAAGGCAAAATTAAGAGCGATAGTTTCCTTTAACAACGCTATAACTACATATTTAATTGCCAAACCTGAACAGTGATCTAATCTGTCTCTTGATGTAGCCCCCTAAAATATTATTGTTCTAATGTAAAGTTTGTATGTTCTGTGTTCTGCGTCCCTGGTGAATAGAAAACCCCAAAGACGCAAAATAATTCATGGCATGTGTCCTGTAGGATGCAAAGATCAATCAATTGATCTGAACAGATTTGTAGAAATATCCCATTCGTGTAATTTCTCTGGCAGTTATTATGGCTGTTGTTTAACAATGCATATTTCTTTTAGCCTTTGTTATGCTATAAAATAGACGAACTATATTTTAATTTCAGTGTTCTGTAATACAGAGTTTTGGAGTCTGTCTTCAGATTAACTACCTGGTTACCAAAGACCAAGGGACTCACTGTTTTTTTTAACTGGGACTCGTGATTTTTTGCAAGAAGAGTCCCAAGACTCACCATAACTCTTTGTAACAAAATCACTGAGTGTGTAGGAGTAACCCGCAGGTCAAAGTTCATATGCATTTCATAACTTTTCTAACTGACTATCTCTTACTTTCCTTTGACAGATTGTTTATGAATTCTTCCTTCGGTTTTTGGAGTCAGCAGAGTTTCAACCCACCATTGCCAAAAAATACATAGATCAGAAATTCGTCTTACAGGTAAAGTCAGTTTCCTATTTCTATGCGAACAAGTTGATCTTTCGCAAATACAAGGAACTTCAAGTTCTTACTGCGCACATTTTGTTAAAAGAAACCTAAATTCCAGGTGCCTTGATTTTTTTCAGAGGCACCAAAACGACTGCATTTGATTATTATTGTCACCTGTAATGAATCAAAAAAGGCTCAGTTGAAACATCACAGTTCACATTTGCTGAATCTACTACTAATGAGCAAGAACAATAGATCTTCCTTATTAGCATTAAACGCAGCACATTTTTGTACCTAACTCTGAATTGTAACATGTCCTACTAAAAATTTCTGAGATCTTTAAAAGCCTATTCTCCCCCCCCCCCTCCCCCCCAAAAATGATAATGCTCTTCAAAATAATAGTTAGTGCAATTTAGCTGTAAAGATTTTACCCAAAAATGGAGATGAATCTCCCTTTAGGTGCATTTACATGTACAATACCATGATTAACCCAAGTGAAAGTCTCCCTTAATTAGCCAGCTGGTACTTAAGTTAAAGTTGGAAGGTCATCCCACAATATTTCCATCAATTTAAGGTTATTCTGTGTTGATAACTGGGCAGGGGGGGCTCCCACAATATTTCCATCAATTTAAGGTTATTCTGTGTTGATAACCGGGCAGGGGGGGCTCCCATATAAAAGTGACAGGGATGATCGTCGGAAAAGTAAAATTAAACCCCTAAGGGAGACCATATTAAAAGCTCATGGCGTGACGATATTTTTTCTCAGTTTCTTTATACACGGCCCTAAGTGATACCTGAATGGGCAAATTCAGTGACTTTCTGTCCCAGACACCCCAAGTGAGACCAAAATCTGCAATTTACATATACACCCCAAGCGAGACGACGAGCATCCCTGTCACTTTTAGATGGGACATGGGATTCCCCCCTCCCCCAGGTATTATACTGACTTGCATCATTCACAATGTTGTCATTTCAGCTTCTTGAGTTGTTTGATAGTGAAGATCCTCGTGAAAGAGATTTTCTCAAGACAGTGCTTCATAGGATTTATGGGAAGTTCCTTGGACTTAGGGCATATATTCGAAAACACATCAATCACATATTTCTAAAGTATGTTTACTAGTTTTTACTTGTTACTTCATATGAAAGTAAACACTATCTTCACACGAACAACCTGTTCACTTTCACATCTTTATTCGCAGCCCAATATTTGATTCATTTCATATATTTCAATTAGTTTTTACGTCATTGAGACATTTTTAACCCTTCAAGTCCCAATAGTGACCAACATAAAATTTCTCGTAACATTATCCATACGTTTTAAAGAGGTAAGGTTATGAGACTTCATAAAATGATCACTAAAGAGAAAATGCCTTGATCTTTCATGAAATTCTCTCAACTAATTCTGAAAGGAAATGTATGTAGATCACTTTGGAGAATTTGTACCTGTATATTAGGGCTTAAAGGGTTAATGCAACAGCAGCACCATCTTTTAAATTTGAGGGTTTTTGTAGTGTTAGCTACTTTGCATTTTGCTGGATGGCCTCCCGTGCAATGTGATAAGGTATTACTGAGCAGGCTGAATATGAATTTGTCTTGATTGTTAGCCAGTTGTGTCCCCAGTATTCTTATTATTACCATTTCCTGGGCCCGGGTTCCTGGGCAGTACTAAGCACTTGTAGAGATTAAGGGAAAAGATTTGTATGGCCTATCATAATTTAACACATGAACATGGTTTGAAAACTGCTTCTATAATTAATTTCATACCAGTAGTCCAGTATAAAGGTCTCCTCTGGTTTATCTGTGACTGCTGTCACTACTATATTATACATTGTCACTAACAAAACGGCAAATAGTTATCTTGTCACATTTGCATTATGCAATGTAGGTTTGTCTATGAGACAGAACACTTCAATGGAGTTGGTGAACTGCTTGAAATCTTAGGAAGGTAAGAGGAATTTGATGACTATTAAAGCAGGAAAGAAAAGAGATGATTTTTATCTTTTCTACTCTTGAATCTTTTTGTTTCAAATTTCCTAATTTGTAATTTTCTGTCTCCACATAGTTTTTCTGCGATAAATTCTTCTCAATATCCTTTACAGTTCTGTAACATTTCTCATAAAACTCAGTGTACTCCATCTGATTATGTGGGTCTTGTGTTGATAATCCCGTAATACACAGACTCATACCCAGTCCCCCATGTAGTGATTCACATATTCACCTTAAACTATTGATCATGAAGTCTGTACAAAATGGTGTTCCCCTCATTAATGTGCACAATTCCTTAATGTCAGTACTTCGTGGGAGCAGTGCTCCCCTCCTCTCCAATCCGATGCATGAGGTTCCAGTACACATTTCATAGTGTTTCATATATGAATGATCTTATCAATTTATACTGTATTATGTGCATGGTATTTAGTCCCTTCGTTATCCACACGGATCAGATAAATAATGCAAAGGCAAGGCAAATGTAAATGTCGGCACATTTAAGTGGTTGGGCCACCGTGCACAGTCCTTCAAGCTGTGACCATTATTTTTGGTTGCCATGGCCAGTAGAAAAGAATTTTGGCAACTAAAATTGCAGCTTAACATTAACTGGCCAATAATTGACAACCTGCTTCTAGTAGTATAAAAAGATTAGCTAAATTGAGATAAACATTTGCGTGAAGCAGTGATGTGTTCTGTTTTCTTTTTAATAATTCATCCCTTTCCCATTTTTCGTTTTCTGGGATAAATCCTTGAGATGTCACATATGCATCTAAAGTCAACCGCGATAGTTGTGCATCCAGTTCCTTTTTTTCTTTGTATTATTAAATGATAATTATTTTTTATCCTGGCCACCAGTATTTTATGTCTCTTCACTATCCAAAAGGCAACTTAGAAAAAAGTTGAGCTTAGAGCACTGCTCTGGGACATGTGCTGCCCATTAGAAACTGAAGTTGACCTTCCATCTCTCAACAGCCACATTTAAGTGTCTAACTGAAAAGCAATTTTTTTTTCTTTTTCAGCATCATCAATGGCTTTGCTCTTCCATTGAAGTCTGAACACAAGCTGTTTTTAAACCGAGTCTTAATACCTCTTCACAAAGTGAAGTGCTTGGGCCTTTATCATGCACAGGTGAGAACAGAAATCATTAAAATCCAATGTGCTATTCTTTCTCACCCGAAAATTACTATAAACCCGTGGTCAAAAACTTCTCTTTCTGGCACATTCTTACATAGAACAGTCATATTCAACATGTTTAACTTCAGCTCCTGTCTCCTTATTGTAGTTAGTGCTGAAAATGCCCGAAAATTTTAGGTCCCGAAAAGATCATCACCCATGGGAAAAATGTTCTTTGGCAGATTGTGTTATGTTATTTATGATAAATTGTTATAATTTGTGAAGAAATAGGACTAGAAATAATTGTAAGTGAAGTCTCTGCCAGAAAATGACTCAAGAATGGTAAGGACCATATTGATTCTAGGAGCCTGATTTTAAGTGAGATGTTCATCTCTTAGAAGTACCCTTGAAGAGAGTTAATTGTATACATCAACCATTTTTAGCTACTTATGAAAATCAAATTCATTTTTTTGTTTTGTAGTTGGCATACTGTGTTGTCCAATTCTTGGAAAAGGATGCAACACTAACAGAACAAGTAAGTTGCCCCTTGTCAGGAGATTAAAAATTTTGTCTGTGAATTTGCCATAACTTTTATCTTAAAGAAAAAAAAAGAAAAGGAATTATTTTTAGCTTTTATTTGCTACTTAGTAGTTGTAATTTGCCTTAAACTGGATTAGCCATAAGATGTTCTACATCCCGCAAATTACACCCACCTAAGCTTATGGGTGCCTCACCTCAAGCACCAAATGTGTAGGTTTCTGAGCATTTCTGTCTGGAGCCAAAGACTTAATACAATTGCAACTCCTGTTATTTGACATTTTGGCTCATCTTCCTCCATAGATAGCATGTTGATTGATATGCTGAATCATTCTTTTTGTAGGTTGTTTTAGGCTTACTTAAATACTGGCCAAAAACAAGCAGTCAAAAAGAGGTATGTGAATACAGCTATTTTGAGAAAGGTTGTTGGAAAAAATGTGCACACGACAATCCCAAAAGGTAATATGGGATATGCTCAATACATTGTTCTTGACACTGTAGCTGTCAAACCTACTTTTGTTGTTTTCCTTTAGCACTTGCAGCCATATGTCCATGGTCTCTCCTGACATTCTTTCAAATTTCTTTGAAAAACAGTAAAGTCAGAACCACCCACAATACCTTTCAGGGTTGTTGCGTGCACTTTACCCGACAACCTTACTCGAAATTGCTGTATGTGAATATGTACATTCAAGGCAAAATGGCTATCAGCCCTGTTTTGGTGTGGCATCTTACAACTCCAGACAGTATTCAGGGTGTCATTAAGGTCCCTTCAACACATGTCTGCTTATTTTTAGGAGATCTTTCCCCTCTTTTAGCCTTCCAACCATAGGCAAATGGTGTTTTTGGGCACCAAAAATGGTTCCCAGAGTAAATTGTTCTAAAACGCTGGCTTATTGTTTTCCTGTGGATGGACAAAAACGAAGGTTTTCGAATAGGATAATGTCATACATCACACAGCACATGCCTTATCATATTTCCATTGTTTTAGCATTTTCGTGTGAACTGGTTATTTGTTGACGTGTATTTTTAAATCGCTATTTTGAAAAATATTCGGATACGTGTGCACAAGGCCTAGGTTTTGTAGCAGCAGTTAAGTAGTAAATTAATATTCACCTGTAAGATCTCACAAAAACTCTCGGTTTATCATGCACTTTGAGACTGCTCAGTTAGTTCTGTACACTGAAGTTCACAAAACTTTGACTATGAGTTAAAAAAACCGGTATGGCGTTATGCACTACTAGTACGTTTTCCAGGCCTTGTGGTTGTATCTGTCTTACTTATACTTAAAATGTTCTGGAGGGAGTTAATTAGCACTTCTGTAACACTATAACGAATGCAAAACATTGCTTTTATCACCCATAATATCAAGGGAGCTCAGGTGTAACAGGTGTTATAGCAGGTTATGACCCTTATTAGAGAGTTTAAGATTCATGTATACAGTAAATGTCAGATTCAAGTTGAGAATTTCTCAAAATGGAAAATGAGCAATTAAAACAGCTCAGAAAATTCGTATGGTTAAAAATTGCAAAATTGCATGAAAGTACTAATTTATGTGTAGAAATAAAGAAGAGTAGGCGACAAGCAAAGGGGAAACTTGGTCACGTGGTACAAATTCTCGTTTGACATAAATAAGATGCTTAACCTCTCGAATAACAGTTCTGGTACTGTACTGCCGGTAATTTTGCTGGGAGCAAACCCAACCTCCACAACAGAATTGTGTTTGTATTAATTAATAATGAACTTAAAGTATTGTTGTGTTATTATTGTTTATATATGGATCCATCATCATTGACGTTTCATTAGCCCCACGGGAACTCAATGCTTCTAAAACACTTATAACAGTAAGAATATAAGAATTTCTTTTTGTCACAAAATTGCAGGTGATGTTCCTAGGTGAAATAGAAGAAATATTAGATGTTATAGACCCTACCCAGTTTCAAAAAGTTATGGAACCATTGTTTAAAAATATTGCAAGATGTGTATCTAGCCCCCACTTTCAGGTGAGTTTTGGTTATTCATTTTTTATGTGAACTTTGACTAGACAAAAAAAGGAAGGAATTTTGTCTTAACCTGCTAATACAGCTGTGTCTCCTCACTCTTTGCCGCTAGGGACATTTCTGCAAAAAATACCCAGCAGCTAGTGGGAGTGAGGAGAGGCGGCTGTATTTACAGGCTAACCTAGACTTTAGGCCATCTATTCGATGACCAAGTGAATTGGAACCATTTGCCCACTTTTTCCACCTTTTTTTTTGTGTGCACTCATTGTACTCGCAATTTCTTGTGCTCCTTTCAGTTTGCATTGAGAAAGTAAACAGGTTATGAAAAGTCTCTTTATTGTAGAGCTATTTGGGAGTGCTCACTTAAAACTGTTTACATTTCTGGCAAGGCATTCAGCATTGCATTACAAAAATTGATAGAAACGAGCTTGTGGCCTGCTGATTTGTAATGGAATATTGGATGCAACAAATATCATTTAATCCTCTGAGAAATGATATTCTTGAAAAAAGATTATCTTGAAAAACAATTTTTTTATTCAACGAACTTTCCTTATTTTTAAGTCAAGTTTCCTGAATGTTTTGTAACTATCTATTTATTAATTAATATTACTTATTTATTTATTTATTATTTTTCTGTCTGGCCAGGTCGCGGAAAGAGCGCTTTACTTTTGGAACAACGAGTACATTATGAGTTTGATTGAAGAAAACTCCAACGTTATCTTACCAATCATGTTTTCCAGTTTATATAGGATATCCAAGGATCACTGGAACCAGTAAGTACCGTTTCCTAGCTTTTCGCTCACTCTTTCCTCGGTTGGGGAAGGGGCAGGGGTTTTTGCTTCTATTGAGTGATATATTGTATCTTGCGGGAATGGGTTGGGAAAAAATGGCGATTAACTTGGTTCGCGAGCCGAGCAAAGGACTCACGGGAGGGGTAGGGGGGGCGGTCCCAATCCTTCGCTTGTGTTACCTCTTTCTTCGCGCTCGCCTCGTTATCGCCCCCGCCCCCTAACTAAGGAGCCTGGTGCCAGGTTATATTCCTGTTGCAGGCCCCTCTCTTAATTTAGTTGCAACCAGTCACAGTGGTCGAAAATCTCGAAATAAACCAATCAAAGCGAAAGGTAGCCTGCTTAGCCGGCGGGATTAGTGGGCGAGTGCAATTATTGTTTTGCGCGCCGCCAAGAAAGTAACCCCCATAGCATATATCCCATCCTGCCAGCAGTCCCGCCAGCTACGCAGGCTAAACGAAAGTACGACGTGACCTGTTGGAGGAGCAGCAAAACGTGCTATTGGCGAACTAAAAGCGCGGGGAAACATTTCGAGAAGATGGAAGTAGTGAAAGCAAAAGAAAACATTTTTAGGTGGAAAGTTAAGAAAGGTTGGCTTGTCGATATTTGCCTGGTCGGGGTATGTTATTAGCCAAGGTGTAATTGCAGCATCTGATAATATTGAAGTGTTTGAGATAAGAATTGAAGCGACCTCAAGCTAAGAAATTTCCCGCATTGAACAGTTCGCTTATGTTGCGTGAACAAAGAGGTCCTTCAGTTAACTTTGATGTATATCATGTTTCTGCAGTCGCGGGTTGAGTCCATTAAAGTTAATCTTCTTAGGCGTTAAGTCTTCTGTTTTTGTTAACTTAATGGCGGTTTGTCAGGTTATCCTTTTTTATTTGACTTGTTTTGTTGGATTAACAGCAGGCATTGGGTTTTTTTGCTTTTATATGCTATACATGTCACGGCATTATAGAAAACTCTGAAATTTGTGATACATTTTATGAGATACATTGTTAATAGCACCAAAGATGAGTTTAGGAATGTGCTGGAAAACATATCGACTGGCACGCTAAAAAGGACGTAACCCTTGTAAACGTTATCAAATCGATAATTGGCGAAATTTGCTTGCTAGTGGTGTGTAAAGAAATTTCATTTAGGCGTGTGGGTGTGAGGTTTTAAGAAAGCCTGTTTCCGTTAACCTTGGAATAAGGTAAAGTCGAGTCAATGAAATAATCGTTGTCGGAGGTAAAATGCAATTCAAGGAGTAATATCTGATTGATCGGCTTCAGGACCAGGAGAAGGGCAATTTTTCTGAGTGGGAAAACAAAAACAACGCGAAAAACGTCCAGAACGACGCCTTAATAACAATTTAATATTTCGAGGAGTTCTCGACATTTTTCTGCTAATCGAACGCTTTTCTACTGCCAGGGTTCACTGCTTGGCGAATGCCGGCAAATTGACTGGGATATGTAAGACCACCCGTATACATGGCTCTTTGCTTGGGCTTTGTTAACAAGATTAATCAGGATCTTTGTTACCTTAGAGAACCCGAGATCTTAGCTCTAATAATTGAGGCTTCGGTTTACGAAATCTTCAAATCTTTTAAGGATAGTCAGGATTATTTTATCAAATCGGATTTTCACTCATTTCTGATCGTTTTGCAGAACCATCGTGGCGCTTGTATATAACGTCTTGAAGACCTTCATGGAAATGAATTCAAAACTCTTTGATGAGCTAACATCGTCATACAAAGCCGATAGACAAAAGTAAGTTAGTTGCTCCTTTTTGGAACTGTTCTTCGTCGGCACTTTCTTGTTTATTTATCCCCTTTTGCAGCATTCATAGTGTGAGGTGGGGTGCTTTAAATTTACTTAATTTCCCGGGCTTAATTTGAAGTCAGATCATCTTCTTTCCTTACATAATAACACTGACTTCGAGACACTTTATCCAGTCCAAAGACCCACAAGCCAGAACCAATTATTACAATTTGATGTACAGCAGTACAGGTGGAGAGATGCTGAACAGTCATCTCCAGGCACGTATGAGGATTTCACGTACCCTGGGGCTGTTCAAGAGCCTTTTCTTTTACCCCACTTGTACACACCTGGTCGTTGTGGTCGAGTGATAACAAAATAAAACTGTCTCTCTGCTTTGCGAGTGAAAACAAAGTTTCCAGGGAACTTTGTCAAACACTGGTAACTCAGTGGAAAACCCTCGCCAACCCCTATCTGTTACTCGTGACTCATTTGCGCGTTCCATTCATTCCGAGATTCCATGCTCAAATCTTGCTCACTGACTCTGCTAGTGTTTGTTTTCTTAATGATAGGCGTTTACCTTCTGTCGAGTGTCAGTAATTGCTCTTCGTTTTTAACACTGAAATTTGTGGACTTTTTTGCAGGGAAAAGAAAAAAGAAAAAGAAAGGGAAGAACTATGGAAACGACTCGACAAGTTGGAAATCGAATCAAGAAATAACTCAACCACTTCAGCATCGACTGTTGCAGGCAATCCATCCTCCAGTGCCGGGAGCTCGGGGACGTCAAAGAGCTGAATGCGCGACTGTTGTGTTTTCCTGATCTTCGAACATTTTGATTAGCGTAACAGTGTTCATAACATGACATTGTTACCGATAATATACCGTCAGAAATTATTATTGATTTCCAGTTTGAGGAAAGGTGAACTTCAGCTGACTACACCCTTGTGCGGCGACAAGCTCGAGGAATGTATTAATTTAAGGTGTCGTACATTGTTCACACCCCAAGTTCTAACTCTACCTTAGGTTACTAGCAGCGTCTGGAGAAAGAGTGGCAAGAATAACTTTGCGAGTCATTTATGGTAGTTTGCTTACAGGGCTGTGAAGCGCCTTGAGCAATGTACACTTAGTAATATCGCGCCAGTGGCCTCTTTACGTGGCATCAAAAGTGCCGTGACATTCTCTTTCCTGTGTGTGTATCGACACTGGCGCTTAGAGATCCCGCATTCCTTCTACTCGCTTCTGAAGAAGTTCATTCCCTCTAGGGCTGGATTAACCTGGATTAGTCTTTCTTCACTCCTGGCCGCTATGGATGTTTCGGACTTCCCTTGCGGCGAAGAGCGAGGAAAGACGGCTGTATTCGCAGGCTAGGTCCGCTTGCACAGGCGGTTTTATCGTGCGATTTCATTTGTCGCTTCGAACCAGCTCAAATTTTGATGCGATTTAATTCTGCGCGAGGGTTACCAGTAACAATCCATAGCTAATAATTGCTTACATTAGGTGCGCCTTACCGTCACCGCTGCATAAAGATGTGAAAAACGACATGAAATCACGCGAAAAATCGTCTGTGGGGCTTTTACAGGCAAACTTTCTTGTAATTATTCTAGTTATGTAGATAGACCTTTTCTTTCCTTTCTGGAGACCTCAGCTCTAAAACCGATGTTGAAAATATTAAGCATGTTTTATTTTATTTCGAAGCCTTATTTTCATTTTAAAAGTGAGGGACAGGGATAAGTCCCGGTATTATATTGTTGAGAGAAACTAACGTAATTTGAGCTTAAAGCATACTCAATGCGAGAAAGTCGCTGACTCGGGTAATGTAAACCTAATTCTAATCGGTAGAGATAATACTTCCCTGCGTTCTGATTGATTAAAGTAAGTCTTGCGCGTTTGTTTGCACCAATCCCAACAAATTTTCTGAGAATGTTCATTTACTTTGCGGACAGAACTCGAAAATTAAAGAGAGGTAAAAGTGATCTCGCCTCGATCATGATCAGATACCAAAGAAGACCTTACATTGCATTCAATTGCCCTTTTGGTTTGTTTGTTTTTTCTTTGTTCGTTTTTTTGTTGTTTGTTTGTTTTTTTTTAGCAAGAATCAGACTAGGTGCTGTTGAAAGCTGGATTGCCAAAACGGAGTTAAAACACCATTTGTTGTAATATATTAAGACAGGGAGAAAAAGAAGACAAGATAAGATGTACTGTTTTTCAGTTGAGGTTTCCCGGAAAATTTTGCTTACCATTTTCTCCAGCAATTTTCGTGTATCTATAAAAATTTTTACTTTGAGGTCGCTTTACTGAACTCTTTCAGTCTCTTTAAGGGACACGTGATTTACTGAATTGAAGGTATTTTTCACATAACGAGGGAAAGAACAATAAACAGTACGAGATTCACTGCGTCTCTCTTATTCCTGGGAAATATCACTGAAAAGACTGGGGAAATCTTAGCTCTTTACGAAAATCAATTTTTAGGTTGCCTCTTGGTTGGGTGAAGGTAATGTCAAATCCATTTTTATTATCTTGAAGGTATTTGCTCTCTGTCCGATATAGTCTGAAATGACAGGCGTCTCCACCCCCTAACCAGTTGGGGGCGCAGAGGAGAGAGACTCTCCGCGACCCCACGAGTTTGGCGGTGGAGACGGCAAATGTCAAATTCCTTATTATTTTCTTCTTTTATGTTAATGAGATCGAAAACGAAGAAAAGAATCTCAGGCCACTTCCTTTCAGATTCGTTCTCTTTCGGTTTTTTCCACCGGCTTTTGTCCTTTTTTGCTGGCCAGGAAAACAGACCTCTCTATTCTTTGCGCCTATTCGTTTGTGTCACGTGGTACAAGCGAATTTGCATCCGAGCCAGGAGGCCTGGGAAAACAAGAAAATATGATGCGAGTGTAGATGGCCATATATGCAAAGTATGGTTTCCCAGCTATGAATGTTCCGCTCATTCGCTAATGATCTAACGCTGCCCTCCCGAGTGCCTGGTTGACGGTTGTTGAGCCAGGCGAACGCCCTCAGAGACAAAAGAATTTGTACCACGTGACCAAGTTTTCCATCTTCTTTAGCGACGTCGCAAGCGTGGGCGAAAATTAAATAAGACGAGCGCGGATCTGGGGAAGAAGGTGGTGGCATCCTCCTCTCTCCCCATCCCCCGCGCGTCAGTTTTCACATTTGCTATGGTACCTGTAGCTTAAAAATAGAACGTGCGCCAAATCTGATCAAAGTTAGTTTATTACTTAACACAAGGGAGGATTGTTTTAAAGTACAGTTCCGTCATGTACTGCGCCAGTCGGCTCCTGACTGCGCGTATAACGAAACAGCATGGGTCTACGAAGAGAAAAACCAACGTGTGACGGTTGAAAATTGTTGGCCTCAACCGGGTACACGAGTTGAGCCCCCTGGATTCCCCCCCGGCGAACACTCGGAAACTAGTCCCGAAAGGCTGAATCCTACCTGGAAATTTCGTCTTTCCAGTTCAGTAATTTGATTTATTTTCCATTTCTTGTTTAGTACCCTAGGTAACCTAGTTTTGGAGTTTTTCACATGCCGAACTAGCTAGTTCTTATTTCCCTGCTAAATTCCTTCGCCCTTCCTGGCTACGCGCACTTTTTGTACAAGTTCGAACAAGTGGTTTTTAAGTCATTCTTCCCTCTATACAGAGTCAAAGAGGTAAAAACCGAAACGCGTGCTTTCCCGTCAAGTTTGAGGACTTGTTTGTTTGCAAATGTTCAAATCAAAGCGGGGAATGGTAGCCTGCGTAGCAGGCGCGAAAAACGGGCGCGCGCCCGTTCTCCCTTTCGCCCACTACTTCCAAGCGCCTGCTACGCAGGCTAGGGGAATGGCTGACTTCTACAAGTAAAAACTCGCGTATCCTGGAATAGGAAGGTGGCGCGGAATCCAATTTCACGGCCTTTTCCTTCTAGAGAAACTAAACCTTTTCGTTTTACTTCTGTAGAGTAAAGCTGGCATTTACTTAGAGTGAGTACAAAATAAGGATATTTTTCCCGCTCCGTTTCTAGCCATTCATGCAACCTTAAAACTTTCGCTCTCCACGCTCTATCCTCGACAATTTAAGCACGTAAATTTTTTTCTCCTTCGATTGTTGCAAGTGATTTTCGCGCTCGTTTCGCGAGGTCTGCAAACCACAGAACCAAAAATGGCTTTCTGAACATCCGTTGAGGCAAGAGAGGATAAAGCTCTCTTGCCGGTTGAGGGTGTTGTAGTGCTTGTATTTTATTTATTTATTTATTATTTATTTTTCTTATCTTTCAAATTGTTTTAACAGCATTACTTGACGCATATGTTAGGAGATCGCAACATTCAGGCTACGGAGACATCGCTTGCGGGGTCGGCTAAATTGAAAAACGAGAAGGTCTGGTAAGGAGAGTCTAGCGACAGCGAGCCTTCTGTCCCACCCGTGCAAACCTGGCAAATCCAAAGAACAACGACCCCGTATCTAATACCGGTACTACTATCTACGCTTCACTGCACTGTGTCGACTATGCAATCATTTGTTGGATTTGGCGCCGTGTGAAGCTTATCAATGCTATATTAAGTGCACGGAAGAAGGGCCCGACGCAACGCTGTGGCTGAAAAGAGCCAAAAGTGAAGTTCCCATAGACCTGTACACTGTTTATTGGCCTGTTGTGAGGTATGTATGAACCTCTAATTTTAACAGTTTAGAAAACTACGACCAATTCGTGTCATTGCGTGTGGGTTTCTGAGCAAGACCTCCACAGTGGCTGATATCTCAATAGAGTCAATCAAAGTAAATTAAAACTTTTCCGAGTGAGCTAGTTGCAGTTTAGAGGATTCTTATTCAAATTCACGATGTTGTATTTTTCGGACTTACTTGTCTTCTGGAATGGGCCGGGCAGGTTCCTGTTGTTTCACAACTGCAAAACCACTGCTTTCGTGAATCTGTCGTGGTCTGTTTTAGTATCACATTTTCCAGCCAGCGAACTTTTGCAAAGCAAAGTTATTACATAATTCTGTTAGCCGTTTATGATATTGGGGTTTTATTTCATCAGCTAACCTCTCGGAAAATCAGTCAAAGGCCCTGGCAGCTTATTGTAAGATTCTTTCTTGTCTGCAAATTGTTAATTATTCAACGTTTCTTGGGAGCTATCAAACCCAGTTGAACTCAAGAAGGTCATTTCGTGATTGATTCGGACGGGAAACAAATGACACATTAAAACAGACAATATATCAGTGCGTTAATTACTTGAAAAATCAGTGTTATAGTACACAACAGTGAAAAATATATTGATGTTTTGTCTGCTTCAGCGCATAAAACTTTTGATATAGCGAATCTGGTGACCCTTCTTCAGTACTATCTCTTAAAGTGCACGAATTTTGACT
Source organism: Porites lutea (assembly GCF_958299795.1). Classification (NCBI taxonomy): domain Eukaryota; kingdom Metazoa; phylum Cnidaria; class Anthozoa; order Scleractinia; family Poritidae; genus Porites; species Porites lutea. The sequence continues at coordinate 29,223,986 of NC_133207.1, forward strand.
TGTACACGCATTTCTCTTCAGGCTGACGCCATGTAAAATATGAGCTAATATAACCCGTAGGTCTTATACGGAATATTTGAGAGTGATCCACGAATTCTATCTAACAGATGATATAAGACAAGACCTGAAATACGTCAGCAGAACTGAGTGCTTAAGACAGCTTAACTGTTCGGATCATATGTAACAATACTGTAATAGGGGGGGGGGGGGGGGGCGGGGAGGTGCGCAAATGTCTTAATCATTCTATCTTGTCTCAATTCATAACCAAAAGAAAAGAAACACGGCTGACTTGGCCTTAAAAGTTCTGAATCTCACAGCTAAGGAACTGAAATTCCAATTTTAGGAAGTTTTTCAGTGTGTTGCAGCACTCAGAACTAGGCCGTTGCTGAAACTTCGTAGCTGACCATATTTAGCAGTTTCTCAGACTGACTGTGTTGACACAAAAAAAACTTTATAAACGATAACCTTGTGTAGGAGGCAGATAATAAATGCTATCTTCAGTAGACGTTTCGCAATAATACAAACTGTATCCTGCACTGTTTCAATATTTACTGGTATTATTTGCTCGAGAAAAGCTGGTTAGATCTGCGCTTTCGACGGTCAAAGATGCAAAATTTACGCAATAACAAATGCAGCTTCGAAGATCCACCTTTCGCATTTAAATCTCTGACTTAGGCCAAAAGCTGCAGCAAACTAAAACATTCAAGTCAGATGATTCAGCAGTGCTTTTAGCTGCCCGCGTTCCACGTGAACCAGTGATCACGCGGGTACCATGAAACTAAAATCGAAACCAAAGCAAGTCGGGTCTCCAACCGGCAAAATTAGTTCACACGCGGATCAGCATCATTTTAATACTTATACCGACTTCCTTTCTGCAAAAACTAGAGTTCTTAAATAAAGGTAAAATTTCAGTTTTAGTGGTTGCCACTTTCAACGTTGGATGTTGCAATTTTTTTTCCAGAACTATATTTATCAATTGCTCTAATCAATTATTTAAAGCAGCTTAAAGCAGTCTTAGCAAACTAGCCGGATCGGATCAGCCCGCCTTTTTGATTTGCAAGTTTTTATGCAATTTTTCAACCTACCAAGATTTTAGGAGTCCGAGCGCACTGAAAATTTGTTTAAAAACTTTCTTCCACAAACTGTGCATTTTTCAAACCAAGACGCAGGAAAAATTGTATGAATTGTGTTTCTGGGAACACGATCATGTCACGAAGAAAGTAAAAGACAAAGTGCAGCCAGGCTAAAACTTGTTGCAGGATTAAATTTCGCTAAAGAAATTTCAATCTTCCAATTTAATATAATGATAGATCATTTTATCAGGTTTTTAAATAAAACCACTTGAAAAGAACCGGTCCTTCATAGACGAGGAGGGCGCCCGGGGATTCGAGGATTTGTCTACTTGGAAGAGAAATCGACGAAAATCCAATTTGTTTGGCGGAAAAGGTCCGATTTACGGTCAAACGATATGTATAGAATATGGGTTTATTTGAGCTACTAAGAGATATTAAAATAAAATAAGGCTTTTAGCTGTCCACCTCCCGGTAAAAGAACATGCAGGACCTGCTTTGCTTTACTGGTGTTCAGTTACAAAAGATTTACGGGATTAAACTTTACCCGGTAGTGTGTATGTAAAATTCATGACGCCGGGATCTCTTCAGAGCACCTTTCCACATTCGAGCGGCATTTTTCTTTCTTTTTCCACATCGGAGTGGATTTCGAAACGTATAAAATATAGGAAAAAACTCAGCGTTATCTGCCCATCCTGCAGCTGAAAGCCAGGTGTGCGCTCATTGTTTCCCCACCGTTCGCGAAGATTTTGAATGGTAAGCAGTGCAATTTTTTTAACCAATTTTTATTTCCTCTTCGGCTTGGATCTGAGGTTCAGACAGTTACTTAGGTTTTGCTTTGCAACTGTTTCAACGACGGCCAAACAAAGTTATTTATTTTGCGATGTCGACTTCCTCTTTTTGATGTGCAAGCTGGCATTTTGACGAAAAGCTTTTGGTTTCCGTAAAGAAACCGCAACCAGGCCTCGAGAGATCGACAGTGTTTATTTAACTCAGTGAAGGCAGAATGTCACATTTTTTTGCCATGAAAAGGAAGTATTTTTAAAAATATCTGTTACAAATCCTCTGGCCGGGGGAGTTTTACTCTGATCGCACCTAAAAATACGAAAATAAGTTTAACCAAAAGAGGCTGGCTGGCTGCCCTGAATTGCAGCACGTGGTTGAATTTCAAGCACAAATTTGCATTCCCGAAGCGAAGAGCTAAAACAATGGGCGCGTGGATCAATCAGCAAATCGACTAATTGATCTGTGAAAAAGTTGCTGCTTTAAAGTCTCGGGAGATTTTATTTATATCCGTTCTTTTGTCTGCAGCCCCAGCAGCAAAATAGTGCAACAGGTGTCCCGCGCGAAAACCACAAGTAACGATCGCATTCCACGATATCTAAAAGACTAAACGATCGAGGAACACTTCTAAACAATTTTTTTTTTCTTCTTGTTTACCTTGGATGGCAAAAAAGTAAACATTTCGATAAAAACTTTTATGGGAGTCCATTAACGTGAATTTATATTGGACAGATTGCTCCGTGCTGCGGATGGAATTAAAGTGCTCCGTGCTCCGATCGAAGAAAATTCTTTGTTCTTGAACATTAGCATTACAGCAAAAATGAAAATGACGACATTAGAAAGCTGGGAATCTTACAAGTTCCGCACATTGTTCAGTTCAACGAAGAAAAGCCCCTCGCAGCCCCCCCATTTCGTTTTCCTTTATATTAGAGCTGACATGCAGTTTCAGCACTTTTGAACGAGGTATTTTCGATCACGCTATGGTAATTAATAATATTTGCACCCATAAAGTTGGCTTCGTTTCAAAATTCATGCGTTGTGCATGGCCATAGACCCGATTGAGCCCTGTCTTGCAATTTTAGCTCATTTTTATCAGGTACCAGTTTAAAACACTCGGATCACACAGCTGGTAACTATTGTTTGTATTATCATCGCATTTGTCCATATTCGATCTGCTTAGGAGGTCGACCTAACTTCATCGAGGCACGTTCTAGAATTCGTAATCGAAAATAAACAGTGATGTAACTGCAGCCGAAGCGGAAGATTAGTCAAGCCTAGATCCACATCCTTTTATAGTTTGTCCTTAAGTGGTTAATATTTTGATATGGTATTTCATGTTGCTATGCACTATATAATAGCGAATCGCACAGTATCCAAGTGAATTTGCTAGTTAAAGGGCTCAGTTATGCTCTAACACATCTCCGATACCTGTTTTATGCGTAAAATAAACTCAAGGAGTTCTCGATTTCTGGAGAAAGTCCATGAAAAGGTCGATTTCCAGGTGCATGTCTGCACGATTCCTTCAGTGATGCTGAAAGGTCAAATCTCTTGGTGTGTGTCAAATTACGTATTTGCTTTTCGAATTCTCTGGGAAAGGTAATGACGTACAACTTCCGTTGCTAACGAAAGCGCCCAACATTTCCTTTTGCTCAGAAAGCGAAAGCTCAGTGTTTTAAATGCAGAATAGATATTCACTTTTCACGAACAACATCTCCATTGCCAATTGTTTTAGCTAGAAGTCAGGTGCATTTCTGCAAAATTATGTTCGTCACTTGCTTTTATCACATGCAACACACGCAATGTTTATGTCATTCACCTTGTAACGGAGTTCAGGCAGATTTGGCGCGGAATCACATTGTTTATATTTCACTGAAATCTGACTCATGGTTTGCTGCCCACCCATTCCCAAGGGATCTCTAAGGCAACCCTGATTGGTCCGTGGGCGGGAAGTAATTGTATTGAATGTATGACGTAGTTGAATGGACAGTTGTGAAAGGCCCCCGGTCGACGGATAGCAAAAGCTGGAAACTGCAATACACGACTGTTGAAGGAAAAAAGTACGTATCTCATACATCTTTTTATCGGCAAGACTGTGATCGACGGCTATAGGGATCAATCCAAGGTGTTTCTCTTCTCATCGAATGTAGAATATAGCGGAGTTCGTGAATTTCCGGTGAGTAATTGTCGTTTTCAGTTCGAACGCGTGGAGAAGTTGGTTTTCAGTTTGTGTCGTCATTTGGTCTCGCTACGTGTAACGTATGCCTTGTTTACTTTGGAACCTCTGCTGTTGATTGCCTGAACAATTTCTTTTCCTAGAAAGGTTTTCGTTTGACTTATTGGGGAAACGTGTTCTCGATTGGCTCTAGTGCACGCATTTTGTTTGTTAGAAAGCTGCAAGTTTAGGGTTTATTGATCATTCAGGAAGAGCTAACTGCATTTGCATTAACGCACGCCACATTTTTAGCCGTCGGTGTTAAAAAGGTTTTTTCTCTAAGCAACAGCTCACTCTGTCTCGAAACATCGCATTAGTAAGTAACAGATTTTGGAGAGTGGGGTTTTACTCGGTGTTACGACCCTGAAACGAAGAGCTGTTTCCTTATTTCGCTTTTGCATGGCTGAAATTTTAATTTCCGTTCTAGTAAAGTGAGAACCTGGTGCGTTGCGTAGGCATACCAAATGGTTCTTTTTCCTGTTGCAGTAGTTATGCCTGGTTTCTTCTTTTAAGGTCTGTTACCTTTTATTTCTACCTGGAGAATGAAAGACTTTTATCGAAAGCTGTTCAGGCATGAAGCAAGGTTTATCCAGCGATGACCACTACAACGTTTAACCTCGCATTGTCTCGTGATACACACACTGCCTGTCCGGCGTTCCCGGATTTATCGCAACTTTATTCCTTCTTGTTTTCTGTGAGGTGCTTTTCAGTTCAGATGTAATCCCATCATACTAGTTTTTAAGGATGTTGTTGTCCGTCACGAGGACTCAAAATCGTGTTGCGAACGTGTCGTATCGTGCAGGGGGTCAAACAGCAGTCAGTACACAATTCTTTGAATGTAATTTGTTGGGGCTGTCTGCAGGCATCAAGTTTAGTGTGGTTAGCGATTCTCCAATCGTGCAGATCACTTTTTTGGTTGACTAAACGAAAGGTTGTTTGACCATTTTTCTGAGGAAATTCTTGTTTCAACATGGTCAGGGTTTCAGTTTTAATTTCTGATGATCGTGTTTCAGCTTGTGTTTTATTGATCTTCCAATTTGCTTTCTTTCAGCTTGGCGTTACGAAGAGTGAATTACCGCCTCTACGTAGGCAAGAGCGCCTTTGCCTTGGGGCTCGTGCACAGCATCGAGAAAAGTAGATCTGGTGCAGTTTTTGCCTTTTCGTTATGTCTTTTGAGACATTTCCTTGTGGTAGCCCTTGTGTGAGCCCCGAGGAGCCTGCACCCTCTCTTTACGTCGAAAACCCCGACGAGGATCCAAGCAGATTGCTAATCAAAAAGCCAATGGAAAGTGAACCCTCGCGACTTGCCGAGACAGCAAATATAGAGGACAAAATTATGAACGAGGATGAAATAGCTCAAGTTAACGCGAGTGGAGGCGAGGGGCTTAAAAACAACACGCTAAGCGAGGATGGTCGTACAAGGAAGAACGGTGACGATTCAGCACGTCGTGTTGAAGGTCGTCATGTTTACGATAAGGTCGACATTTCTAGACCTCACTGGATTCACCTAAATTACGGAAATCCGGCGACAAGCCCAGCCCATTCCTCGCTTCTGAAAGAACAACAACTAAAAGAAAGTTTGCCGTCTGGCCAAAATTTTGAATCTGGGGATCGCGCCAGTGTTATTATCAAGCGATCAAAGGAACAAGAGGAAATTGAGTCAGACTCTGACAACGAATCACAAGATACGAGCAAAGTAAACACGAATGATTCACTTCGCTGCAATGAGAATATTTCTGGTATTGAGGCAAGCGAGGAAAATGTAGCGAGCTTGCACGGTCACTCGCGTGCGATCTATTATAATTATGATGTGAGCCACGAGGAACTTCGCAAATTGCAAGACAAAGGAAATGCTAAACTTGTGCGAGGGATACACGGTGAAGCAAAAGCTGTGCCAATTTATTACATGCCTGCTGGATACTCACATATGGTCGCTATGCCAGGCGGTGCATCCGCCGGGAATGCAAACAACATGTTGCAGAGAGATCATTTTGCACAAGCAAACTCGAACGAGGTGAAACGCCTACACCTGCAGCAGCACTTGGATTACGTGGCAGGAAGACCCGAGCAGCAAGTCCCAGTTGCAAGTAATGTGAACACAAGCGAGCGATATGGGAATTTGCAGCATGGTTCAGCTGCTTCCGGCATTCAGTATGTTGACAGACGCCTAATGCATGGGGGTTATGCCATGGTCCCCGGAATTGGACCCGTCTTTTACCAGGGTATTCCTGTAGGAGGGGATCAAAGCCATTATGAGAATTTTACGTCACTTCAACAACAGTTTGTACCCATGAGCAATATCCCAGCCGAGACAACAAGTAGTCAACCACAAGCTCAGCCAACCGCTTCCTCTGGTGCTAACAATGATCATGCACACCAGCGAAGCCAAGAAAAGCTGCTAAGTAAGCGTCAAGTGTGCTTGTGGTAATTATGGCTAGTGATCAAATTAGAGTGTTCCAATATTAGATATTATTTCTGACCTATATTGAACTCGGCTATCCAATATAACTATCCTTTATGACGAAAATCCTTCTTTTCAATACAAAGTGGAGTAATCATGACAGGTGTAAATCCGGGCCTCCCTTCTTTATTGTTCTGGTATTCCCTTAAGAGAATTTGCAAGTTTTTATTTCCCACAATAGTATTCACATTTGTATTGTTTAAATATTTTGACAGCTATGAGCTCGAATTTGATATTTTGGCTCCTGTTTTCGCCCATCTCTGCATGCAATGTTTGGAAAAAATGTAAAGCAATTTCCTACGAGGATATGATCTAAGAAATTACCACCAATAGTGTTTTGCAAGTATTTTTGGCAAGACTAGACCTGCTGTTTGTAAGATTTTTATCCATAAGTGGCTTTTTTGACCTCATCTCTGCATGCAATGCTAGGAGAAAACTTGAAACATTTGTTTGCAAGTAAGTTCAATATTAAATTTTGGAAAGTTTTTTCTCCCACTTTGAACAGAAAATCATTGTTTTATACATGGTTTTTATTAAAGGTATATGGTACATTAACTTTCTTGGTTAATTTTAGTGAGTAAATTGCATGTGTCAATATAAGTTTAGACATATTCCTGTTTGACTTCTTTGCCCACTGATTTGTTGTTTTCAAGATAAATCTTTAATTTGAAGAGGTCATATGCATGTTTTACCACAAATGGAGGAACAGATGCTCTGAAATTTTCAATAAATTTGTTTACAACTATAAATTCCGGTTTTTTTAAAAAAGTGTTTTTTGGATCGGATTGTGTAGATATAGAATTTGTATTGTAAACATTCTATATGTTTTAAGTTTGGTCTGATGTCTGAGCACAGTTGTCAGACAAATTATTATTTTGTTCATTGCATGTTGTTTGAAAAATCCTGGCATGCATGGTTGACTCAATTTTCACTTAAAAGTTAAAAGCATTTCGATCAGCCAGAGTGATAAATTGTGAATTTCATGTTAGTGGAGAGTTGTTGACCTTACTTGTCCAAGGGCAAACAACAGCTAAAAGGAATTTGGCATTTTCTGAAAGCAGAAATGTGTAATTTGATATGATCAGATTAGATCAGGTTTTTTAATTTCCAGTGAAGGATCCAGTCTGTGATTGGCCCTTGTTTAAGTAATGAACATGCTGGATTCACTTAATATTTTTCCTATGTATATATGTTTCTAGCCTCATGCAGAGCCATGGAATATTATTGGTCCGTCTGACATGCGAAACAACCAAAACGTCTGAATGATGCATGCAATGTGGTGAAACTGAGCTTGTGATTTTCATGTTTTGAATTCCACAGATGCTTCCAAGCCTTACGCAAGCCCTGTGCATCACACCTCTGTTGTGTCTCCAGCATCAAGCTTGGAGGAAAAGAGATTGACAAATTCCCCAGCTGTTAAAAGTGAAAGTGGCAGTCCAGCTCCAGTTACTGTGGCAGAGGATGGCGATGGCAAAAGAGGGGTGCAGGCAAAATTGAAGGGAAAGCCCAAGCCAGCGTCTGGAACTAGCAAACCAGAAATTAAGTGTGAACAATGTGGAAAAACATTTGGTTCATCCAGTGCTCTTGCAAAACATAAACTTACACATAGTGATGAAAGAAAATATGTTTGTGGTACTTGTGGGAAAGGATTCAAGCGCCAGGATCATTTGTAAGTGAATATGGTCATCACTGCAATCTATCTTTTATGCTGAAACTAAAATTGTAAATTCCTGATTAAACAGCCCTAGCATAAAAAAAAAAAAATAGTGGTTACAAAATTGGTTTTCTTATATATCTTAAGAAGAAAATTTTAGAGTTCCTTTGGAAAGGTTCACTAGTCAAGAGGCTTTTCTGTTCATAGATTTTTCGAGCTTGTGATCCGAATAAAGAAACATAGGAAGCTTTTAAACCCTTGACCTTCAAAACTAGGATACTCAGTGATTAAATTTTGAGCAAAAGCTTTTTCAGACAATTTCCAAAGACATAAGTGAGGCACCTGGAGGCACAAAATGTTGCTAATAAAGCACAGCCTTGGATGTTGTTTTGCAACCTGCAAAGTTCAATATTTGACTTATCATTGTGTAGGATTTGAAGTAGAAGGAGTCTTAGTGGAGGGTATTATGCTCTCTTTTAAGACAAGACGCTGAAGGCCACTAAGAGCAGATTGATAAATTAGGGTGAAATAATGTGCAGATTATGAAGATGTACTAATTTACTCTTTTCATGAAACAAAACATGTGGAAATAACAGGCTGAATCAAACAAACAAGCTTATTAAAATACCAGACATTTTGCTGTATACAAACACAACATGCCTTAAAAGGATCCAAAAAATGATTGTACAGTAATGTGGTGTGTGGTTCCTTCTAGAACATCATTTTCACTAACAGCCTTAAGTCGTGCTGAAATTTAGATATGCTTGTGTTGCTGCGGAAACCAGGCATTATGAAAGTTACGCATGCCCAGCACTGGGTGATGTTAGTAAATTATTAACCCCTTTTTCACCAACTCAATAATAAAAAATATATATATTGACCAATTTATGGAACTCTTTATAATAATTGTATTATTGTACAAAGAATGAGTAAACTGAGTTCAATTTAACTTTTATTCTTGTTTCCAGGAATGGCCATATGGTGACCCACCGTGACAAAAAGCCATATGAATGCAACTTTAGTGACTGTGATAAGAGTTATTGTGACATGCGTTCCTTGCGTCGACATCTTGAGAATCATCACACTGCTAATGGAATGAGCGACTCCAGGACCCATGGAGCAGTAAGTCCATGCAGTGATAAACCAACTGTTGCAAATGTTGAGCGAGCAGACTCACCTAGAAATTTGACAAAATTGGTCAAGGGTAGATCACTTAAAGACAGAACTGACCACCTTCATGCCAGTGGTTACGACAGCGGCCGTAGCTCGGGAAGATCCACACCTGGAAGCACACATGATCCTGGTGTCGCTCGTGAGAGGCCAACTAATTTACCCTTAGAAGGACCTGCCTTGAATCCACTGAGAGAGCGCAATAGTGATAGCTTCAGTTCAACTGCATCTGAAGAGGTTGTTGGCAATTCTGGGGAACAAAGTGTACCAGAAAAGTCAACTGACGCACCAAAGCCCGTCTTAGCTGGTGACTTGCTCAAACAGGCTGCGGATAGGTTTAAGACACAACAGGTAGGACGAAACCCAGGTGATATGTGGCCAGAACGATTTCAGCAGCAGCCTTATATGGTGTACCACCCTTACGGCACCTCAGAGCAACAGTGGTATCCCACAATGTATGCCCAGAATCCACGCTTTGTGTATCAATATCATTCTGTATTCCCATCAGTTTATCAGGTGCCTGTCACTGGTCTTGTCAGCGAGCCTCGGCAGCGGATGATGAGTGATTCAGACACCCCTGAAGTGACAAAAACAGTCGGGGGTTCATCACAGTTAAAGCCATCGCCCTCTCAAGAGAATAATCGTCCAACTGATGCCATGCAGTTAGCTTATCTCAGACAACATCAAGTTGGAAGGGCCACAGGGACACCAACTGACCCTACTGCTGTTGCTGTGGCAACTGCTAAAGAAATGGGTCATTTTAGATATGCAGGAGAGAGTTATTATGGAGCCCACCCTCAAGGCACACAGTGGCAACAGGTTAGTTTTGTTGTTATAGTTAATAACTTCAGGCCAAAGGACTTTAAAAAAAACTTAAGACAGAATCCATCAGAAAATTGAGTAATTTCAATTTTCAGTGGACGAAAAACCTTGCACTAGAATAATTTTAACAATATCGCATTCATTTTTTACATTTTTCAGGGGCTGTAGATATAATAAGTTATCTGTAATAGCACCAAAGACTATTTCTCATGGGAGCCCGAGAAAATGCTTATTGTGCATATTAAGTACAAATCCCAAGTCTGCATTGGCATGTACATAAAAAAATAATCTATTGTCCTCATTAAAAAAAGACCATAGTTCCCTGGACACATGTCACAAACTCACAATTTTTTTATTAAAAACTGTTAAGCATAATTTAAATTTTAGGGAACAAAGTCACCTGTTTCCTTGGCAACATCTTGTTATTTCATCTACAGACTCAAAAGTTAGAGCAGCATTTTCATTTTAAAAAATCATTAATTCTTTGATTTGCTGAAAGGGTACCTAGGTGGATACAGGGGTCAGCGGGGTAAATCTATTTGCGTCATGTTTAGTTCTAATTTTAGAGTGATCTCAGTTTTATTATTTGGTGACAGAATATTGCTTTGTTTTCGGCTATAAAATTAATATTCAAATTTTAGAGGAAAACTTGTGGAGCTAGTGGTGGAATATCATCAAGACCACCAAACATACATGTGATCTTTACAAATAAGCAAATTGGTAGAATTTTGGTAATCTGGACTTATGCCAATGTTGGTGCATTGTGGTATGTGGTTTATAAAGTTGAAAGGTTTTCATAGAATAGATTACTCTTATGTAGAATGTGGCTCATTTATTGTACATTTTAAACTAATACTTTTTGAAAGAAATGTATTCAAAATTTACCTTTTGCTTTCTTTTAGAACTGAACCTGCTTTTAATTCCACAAAATGTTTTTTTCTAAGGTTGTCAGATTTTTATTCATTATGGGTCATAGTATCAATGCAATCTCAGATAATCATGTTTGCTTTTTGTGAAGCAGAGTTTGTGCAGACCTGTCCTTTCCTCACTTGGCTGCCTTCACGTACAGATCAAGATGAATATTTTATGTGTAGTACTTCAGGTTTAAATTGAATGAATTTCAGCCAATAGTAACCTTAAATACTGCGTCAGTATCTAAAGTTAGTGGCCTTTGCGTCACTTCTCAGGCCATCTAAGCTAGTGGCAAACTTTTGAATATTTTTGAAGAGGTGGACCAATATCCAATTGTTATTCTGCAAACAGAAGGGTTTGAATTTGAAAGCCAAATATTATAAAGCTTAACATGATAAATATTCATGAGAAATTCAGTTGTTTCTAGGCAGCCAGCTGTTTCGTTGGTTATTCTTATCACCTGTGACTAACACTGTCTTCCTGTCTCTGATTGGTTCAGTGTTGTTTGACTTGACACATGATTGACTTGTGGTTGTCTTCTGTGGTTCATTCAAAGCTAGTAAATTTGCATTAGTTTTTGCCAGAACCAAAATTAAATTTCCTTTTCCTTGTTGTGGTCATGTGATCAACTTTCTCGGTCCTGTTGTTTTTGCTTGAAGTGTGGCACGTCATTCATGAGCTGTTGTAGTGTTTCAACCCCATCATTGTAGACAGATTCTGCAAGGACTTGTGTCCTCTTAAACCAAATGGAATTCAATCATAAACTGCTATTTCAACTCTGCCCAAGTGGAATTCTACCAAGCTTAGTGCTTTTTGTGGAGCAAAATGGTTAAGGCATGTATTTTATTCTTCTCTCAAGCAAGTTTATATACCTCTGAGGCTAGCTAATGCTCAACTAAGATATAACAAGCTGATTCAATCCAGGGTGACTCGCTGTATTGGCTCAGGGCTTTAGTCTTTGACTGTAAGGGCCTCTGTTGATAATCTTTTTGTAAAGAAAAGGTTCAAGACATCTGATAATTTCATATCTTTTTTTATCATCTCTAAATTTTGCTCCAGAGTAGGTGATCCTTTAATTTTGATTACATTCATTGTATCTTTGATATTTTTAGTATTTCCTTTATGGTCTTGATCAAGTTTACCTGTCCCTGTGTGTGCTCTCTGTTTTAATAAAGCATAATTTTTACTGCTGTTTAGCATCTCCAAGGAAAAATTTTCATTGTCAGGAAAGAGGAGAATTTATTTTAATTTATTGCATGTTGCATTACCATCACACAATCTATAGTAAGTGAAAACAGCATATAAAAGGTAAAATTTTGTAAGGTTTGAGCTTAAAGAAAAATTAATGGTTTCAAAAATAATATTTTAAGTTTCTTAACACCTTTTTTGCTCAAATTTGTATATTTGGTGGAAATAAGATTTTTTTTATTTTTGTGCTAACAGTTCCTTGAAAATGGGTAATGTTGGTTGAAATGTCTACTTGATCTAGTGAAGGTTATCTTAAAGCATTGTTTTTAGTGGCTTCAATGCAACAACAGCAACATAACTTTTTCTACAGATTAAACCAGAATTACACAAAATAATTTTTATCTGGGCCCAGTACCATTGCATAATATACTGTAGTTTTATTTTCGTTGTGGCTCATATTTTGTTTTCTTTTGTTTCAAACTCATTCTTGTACATTACCATCCCCTAAAACAAAATAAAAATTAAATGTGCACCTCAGCATAATTCAACATGTTCACCATCACCACCAACATATGCTTTTGGAAAAAAGTCCTGGCAAGCTCTATGAATACTTTGACGTCGTCAGTAACACAGTTGGCTCATATCACTGAATATAAATAAGGACTGCTTATATCAAGATCTCAGTGAATACTTACCTAATGCTCTTAAGCACACAAGGTCAATACCCAACATGCAACCAGCACAACGCACCATAATAATACAACAATGAAATTATCATGAAAAAGACTGATGCAGAATATATAGGATCATAATCACAATGGCTCTATCATACTGATAGATTATCCTGTTAAAATATTCGATTTATTGATCATTGTGTAACTAAAGCTTTGTTTTTTGTTCATTTTGTTATTGCTTTTTTTTTTTCAATGAAATTGTGACATTTCTTAGTTTTGAAAGTGATTGATGGTGGTAGTTTGAATAGCCCTTGCCTATCACTAGTATTAAATGTCTCACTGATGTAAATATGTTTGTGCAGTTGTACAAACCCAGGGTCAAATTTTAGCCTGAGAAATTAATATTTTTCATTAGGCACATAGTTTGGTAAGTGTCTTGTATAGATAGCCTCTACATCAATAATTATTGTCAGTGTAACTTATTTCATTTTAAATTCCCTAGGTTCGCTATGATGAAACAACAAATGCTTACAATTCGGCAACATCAATGGGTAACAGCAAATCGTCAAGTTATGGTCATGCCACAGTACCAGATAGTAATGGGCTGGCAAACAGCAATGCTGAGTCAAATCATTTGGACACAGTATCACGTGGAACACAGTTCCGTCCTGGAAAACTGGATACTAACAGTGAACCACCTGAAAAAAGACAACGATTGTCGGAAGTAAGTGCTGGCGAAAGAGAAGGCATTAATGGAGCACTGCATGGTCAGATTAAACTTGAAGACAATAATAATTCACAGGAAAAAGCGAGAGAAGGGCTTTTCAGAAATCCTGCAGAGATAGTCACCCCACGACGTAAGCAGAGGCCACGACCTGAACCCTTGACGATCCCACCATCAGCCAGTACTACCTACTATTCAAATCGACCAAACTCACCAATGGGCCGCAGCAGACCATGCTCGCCACCTTACACACCTCCACCCATGTTGAGCCCACGCAGTATATATTCTATCGGAAATATAACCCCACGATTGGGCCCATCCATTCAAGTGCCCACAACTCCTAGCAGGCTTCAGCTACTCAGCAGTCACAGCCACAAAAGTAAGACATCATTTTACGTACATTTGTTAAATACAAGTGAACTTTGTAGGAGTAATCAGCCTAAATGCCAAGATTTAACGGTCACTTAATGGGAGGTTAACGATTACAAAAGTGAAACTATGCACAGGGTTCCTCTTTTGAGAACAGCTGTATTAAAAATGCATCTGTCTATTCAAAGAAAAGTCATTGGAACATTTTTTTGGTTGCAATGCAAACAATGCTGGGCTGTCACTAAAAATTATTTTGTAAACTCTAAGTGGCATAGTTCATGGAGCAAACATGGAGAGCTCCAACAAAAACAATATTATTTGAAAATAATGACTGGTTGCTTTTACTCTTGTAGGTTTTACTGTAGCTGAATTTTAGAAGTAAAAGCTTTGGTACATTAGCTTTTGATCTTTTTATTACATATGAAATGCACCTTTTATATCTGATGGCAGAAATCTCAAGTTGGATAACCAAGGATTAGTCCCTCAAATAAGAAGACTTTTTGCGTCCTTTTTCTTAGGTTCTACTTTATGTGATTTTTTTTTCTCTCTTTCAAGTGGAATGCTGTAATGCCAATGACTTTCCTTATTTTTCAGGCTTTGATTTAACAGGAGATGAAGAGGCTTTACCTTTTCCTGAACCGTAAGTGTGGCTAATCTATTGTTAGATAAAAAGAAAGGAACAGAATTCTTCCAAATACATTACAAGCTCAGAAGATATCCGATCGTATAATCAAATTATCACAAAATATACTTTGTGGTATTGCCTTTTGGTAAAAAACTCTAAACCAATTCTTGCAAGGAAGAAAATGCCCACATGCAGTGACTCAAGAACAGTGTTTTGATTGTTTCATATTGTGGACAACTTATGCATTTTTACAGTTTGACGTTGATTTGATTTTGTAAAGATTGAAGTCAACAGAGAGCCTGGTACTCTAAAAACATTCAGATTAATGAACTGCCATTTACATTCTCAACAGAAAAATCAATGTTGGTCGTGAGTTTCAAGCAGAAGTACCACCTTTTGCTGGTAAGTTGTCAACGTTAGTTTTAGAAAATTATCACAGTTTTAGTCTGTCAGTGAGGTGCAAAAATAGCCAATGTCCCTCCCACTCTATCAAATAAGTCCCTGCAAACATCCCAGGCTCTAATATACTCTCTCTCCTCAAACTGTCCTTAGTTAATGATTAGTGTTGCTCAATTTGCCAGTGGAAGTTTACACAATGATTGTGTTACTATCAAAAGTAATTAAAGTTCTTTTCACGATATTTGATGTCAATCTTGGTTTTTCTTACCAAGGCCATAAAGATGATGCAAAATATGATGAACACAAAGCAACTTTAGTTTGGAAACCAGTTGATGAAAAGAAGAGATCCAGAAGAGAAGAAAGTGAGTGTGCTGGGTTAAGTCTTTCGTTTCTTTTTATTGTGTAAGTAATAATGGAGCAGGATTAAATTTTTTGAGTTTTGATTAATGCCACTGGGTAAGTGCCTGTTGCAATAACATTAAAAAAAAGAAATAAGAAGATGTAAAAATTATCATGTTGCAAGCATCAGATTTGGAAAGAAAGATTGGGTCCAAAATGGGTTAAAATATTAAATTAGATGGTTTATAAAGTTGTCCTCAAGAAAGCAAAGTACAATTTGCCATTGGACAAAGGAACCATGCATGCACATCTTCAGTTCATGAAGCCTGTAATTACTGTGGTGTTACATGCATAAAATGTAGTATATGACTACCTTATCCTGGTCATTTGTCTAAAATACAACCTCTAAAATTTCAGTTGAATCTTTCCTGGAGATGGCCTGCTCTGTTGCTGTATTAGGGGGTGGATCAAACAAAGAATATGCCTTACACATCTTGCATAGAGCAAACGGAAATGTGAAGGTAATTTAAAATTTTGATGTGATGCTTTATCAAGTTTAAGGGTGATCCAGATAAATATCAGTGATCTGAGATCACTTGGATCCTAGCACATCAAAGGAACTGATGAATCAACCCTGGGAAAGGATTAATCGGTTTATGTGATTTTCCATGATCTGATTGATGTTGGATCCTGATCAGGATCTGGATCATCCCACAGGTTTTAGTAAGATTTTAAGAAGGTGGCAAAGGCTTTGAAGTAGGTGGAAGAGGAAAAAAACTTGCGGCAAAAGCGTGACTTGCGAGCGCGAGTTTCTGGAAATAAAATTAAAATCTGGGCCTCTTAGGATGCATTTCCAGTATTCTGGCCTATGGGGCAAAAATTTAAGTGTGTGAACAGAACAGAGACATCATTAATTTTGACTTCTTTATTCAGTTACAGTACATGAATACTCTATTTAAACTGGGGTAATTTGCAAAGAAAAGTAGGCGGCAAGTTTACGTGAAATAACTGGTGAATTTCGCCGGCCACCGGCTCTTGTTGAAAACCCTGTCATCCCAAAGGAACACACTCTTAGTTTTCATGTCCTTGAGATCGATGTTGATGTCTGAATGTGAACTCTTTGTAATAACTGTGTTTATGTCTTGACAGGAGGCCGTTAAATTGCTGCTATGTCAGAAATATATTGCACAACAAGGTGACCCCATGTATGATTATCACTATGAAGGTAAAGTTCATTTCCACTGGCCTTTGAGGTAAATTATGTTATTTTTGTAGCAATATACAGTCTCTGACATATTGTTTGTGTGTTTTCAGGATCAGTTCGATGGGCATCAAAGGAAAGACAGATTTTTAGGCAGAACTTCAGAACAAAGGGCAAAGAATTCAATGAAATTAAAAAGGATGTAAGTGTGATGTTGTTGTAACAACATTCCAAAGAGGCTAGTTTATTCTTGTTGATGCAGTCAAATCCGTTTTTAAAAAACAACCTGGCATTTACTTAGTTTGGAAGTTATGTATCCTTTAATAGCTGCAGTAGCTGTGGAATATTAAAAAAACTAACATAAGATTGAGTTTTGGACTATTCACTTCCTTAATCTAGTGTTAGCACCTTTTCTGTGAGTAATTATTCTTTTATCTAGGAAAATTGTTCAGCATTTCTGTCGCTTTTCTCTCTAAATTGAGACACTTTAATTTTATTTTTAGTTAGTTAAAGTAGGGGTACAAATATTTTGGTAAATTCATGGCTTTGCAAGATGGTACTCTGGGATTTATGCTGTTCCCAAAGACTCTGTTGAAAAATCCCAATTGACTTTGTATGTGTAAAGTATTGTAACCTTCCACTTATTGTTAGTATTTTTCATTGCAGGTTGGAGACAAGAAAACAATATTTGATTGTATTGAGTTTTATTACCAATGGAAAGCTGCGTACCCTGAAGCTATCCGCGGAAGAACTCGCTACATTGACTCAGACTCTGATGAAGTAAGTTAACCTCAGATAAACAAGAATATACCCTCATACTGAAGTTGTGATACAGACTAGGTTCTTGCGGTCTATAAATCCAACTTAACTTAGTAACAAGGTTCCATAAGTTACAGTACAGACCAAGAAAAAACGGTTTATAGCTCTGGGTTTCAGTTAAGAGGGAAAGATTTCAGTTTAAGTGGAATGGCTTTTGACGATTTATACATGCCTAATCCTAAACACAGGAAGATTTGATTGGTGTCTAAAATTGTTGAGTCATCAAAAACATTCGTATTGTAGTAGGTTTTCTTTCACAAATTGTGATCAAAATTAACAAACATTGGAATTAAGTAGTACAGTGAAATACATGCAGCTAATTTGACCAATCAGAATGGATGTAGTAGATGAAAGAGAACTTGATAGTAATGTTAAGTATTATCTGCTAACACTTGGGCCTTGTGTATTTTTATCAGGACTATGAAGATACCTCAAGTGAAACTAACAGTAACCCCTCCTTTTTTGAGTGCGATTTCCCTCAGTGCAATGCTGTAAGTTGAGATGTTTCTTTAAGATCATTTGTTGTAAAGCGAGTAAACCTGATGCTTGTGCAAGTGGTATTGCTGATCCCTGCAGTGAAAAGTGTGCATGTCTCATATGAACTTAGTAAGTTGCCAGCTGTTAGCCTGAGCCACAGACAAATCTATACCCCTGGTTCAGTCCATCTTCGAAACAGCACTGAAATCCATGTTCTGGGACTCAGCTGTGTATCAAGATTTGAGTACGTGCCATGATTGACCTGTTTAAAAAGCCATTGTCCATATGCCAATCAGGTTGAAGGGAAATTCGAAACACACTTCCTGAGTAAAATTAATTTAAGTCCATTGGGGGCCTACAACAAGTATCTTAGCACCCTTTGCAGACATGACTAATCAGGATTAGATGACTTTTGCAACACAGGCTAGCTGAGTGTCTGCCTACTGTGAGTTTTCCTGTATATATGTGAAATATAGAACACCCAATCTGTTGTTTAACAGATTTGAAGCCTGTCTTGCAGTGACTCTTTTCCTTTCATTTTGCTTTGCTTTTTTCTCGATTCTCATTCATAGTTGACTTTCTTGTTTCTTTACAGAAATTTGTATCCAGACAAGCTCTCAATGGTCACATACGTGTTCATGGAGGAAGGTACCTAACAGAATTTCCATACTTTGTATTGTTGTTACTAACTTCATTTAGGAAAAGTGCACATACATAAAAATTTTCCCTTGAATAGTTAGCACATACAAAACTTAAAAGTGGAAGTCTGTGGGTAGGAGTAACGATTCATATTCCTTGCAGTTCGATTCGATTTCGATTTATTTCGATTCGATTATGTGAATGTTTCTTAATTCTTATAACATAATGCGTAATGTAAACAACATGCAACCCTAAACCCTCAATTTGAGAATAGTAGCAGGGACAGGAGGATTCACAGTCGCTTGGTTCGTCACCATGTTTGAGAACCTGACAAAGTGTGTGTCGCACATAGTTTGCCTTATTTGGAAATTCTCATGGGGTGGTTGAAGGACAGCATTTTTACCAGGCAACACAAAATGGCACACGAAATGCTATCGTCTTTGCTCGTCAATCATAAACGCACAATTTAAATCGTTCTGGATTCCAATTTTACATATGATAACTCACTAAGGGCACCCTGGAAAAGGTGTGCAAAAATTGAACCAACATCGAAACTTGGAAGCAAAGAATAATCGTGAATCGAACTGAACGGTCATATACTATCTGTGGGCATAACCTAAAACATGGCCAGAGCACTTCCACAACTCTGATACTCACGTAAAACAATCTTAGCAAAAGCCCTTAGAGGATGTTATTGTTAAGCTGTTGGTGACTTTTTGTTTGTGAACTTTTTCCCTAACTTTTTTCTTTTCAGTGAGAATTGATTATGTTTTTTACTTTATTTCTCAGCTTCATGAAACCGTCAGAACCAAGACGTAAGAATCGCAATACAACGGTCGCAGCATCAAATGGATCGAGTGCGGGACATGTTGTGAGGAAGAGAAAGTCTCCTTCACCAGCTCCTGCAACCAGCGTGTCTGAGTTAAATAACCAAGATGGTCCATTGCCTGAGTTCGCTTGTAAAGTGTGTGGCAGGTGAGTTTACACTTGTTGTGCCTCAGAATCTAAATCTGTTAAAGGGGCTGTGTCACGCAGTCAATTTCATTTTGTTTAATTTTGCCAATTACACGCCCTCAATCACTATGGAACTTAAAGTAAGCAAAGAATTACAGGTAAATGACAAAATTGGAGATCCGAGACAAACAAATATGTCTCCTGAGCATTATTTCTGAAGTTGCAAGCAGCAGGGATCAACTTTGAAAAACTGTTAGGCTGAACAGTTTTCAAAATCCCTAATTTCAATGCGTTTCAATCTTTTTCAGTTTTGCCCATCCGTGGTATCTGTTGTTTCTGTTATGTTATTTTAACCTTCCTTTAAAGTTTTTTTAAAGCGGTTATTTTTATGTTTCTCTTAATTTAACAGGCATTTTGTAATTTCCTAATTTGGCTGAATTTCGTGGCACAGCTCCTTTAAGAAGAGGTTTCACTTTAGTGTGACTCAGCTCTTCCTCATTGAAACAAAAGCCAGACCTGTCTGACTTCGTTTTTTTTACTTGGTTTGGGTAGAGTGAGGAATATCTTTAGGGTTGGGGGGACAGAGGAACATGGATATTGGTATCTGATTCAGATATCTGTTGCTTTGATTATTGAGTTTCACACTGTACTTACTTCATTTGCAGAATATTCCACAAAATCAAAAGCCGGTCAGCGCACATGAAAACCCATGTGAAAAGACCTGATGATGATGATAGCAAGATGGCTGCAAAGTTGACTTCCTCCAAAAGTCATTGACTCTAGTGTCGCTTCTTTTTTTACGAAATATGGTTACAATGAACAGTTCGACTGTATAGTAGTATTTATGTCTATGTAAGTTATATCTAAGTTATTCTTAATTTATCTGGTTTAGATTATTTCTCACTTGGTGGGAATGGAATTTTTCACTCAAGCCTGAGTAGATCTCTGTGCTTTAAATGTGATGAGGGTAGAGAAGAGGGTGGTTTGCAAGTTTTTTCTGACAATTACCCCTAGGTGTGCCCTGCACCAGTTTCTAGTATACAGACTGCCCTATTGTATAGTTCCAAAAAATATCCGTACCCCTTCCACAGTGGGCAACAGAAATTCTGAGAGGAGGAGTGACGGTTCCAAAGGGAGGTAATTTTCAAGAGGGTGGGGGTGGCCTCGGAAGGTCTTTTTTTCTGTGTAAGATTGCTTAGTTAGTAAATGGCAACAACTGCTGACATGGAAAAAGGGTAAGGGGGGTATGACAGGCACCCCATGGAGTTGAAATTCGGGACGGGGAGTGGAAGGTCTAGAACCGGGGGAGGTATGGATATTTCCTGGAACTACACATTGTGTCTTGCGTCTTGATGCAGTGAAATGATAATATTTTGCAGGACAAACTTAATATTGTGGCTGCAATAACCTACAAAGATTACTTTTTGTATTTATTATGTATAGTAAATTAAGTTATCTGGTGCATGTGGGAATGGTTGTTTTGGTTCCAAATGTGCCAGACAAAGATTGATATTTTTATGAAGGAAACCAGTGTTATTTTAGGTTAGTTTGTGACATTTATTCACAGTTGCTTCCCCCAGCTTCCAGCTTCTTTGCCTTGTCCTGAATTGTAGGCAGCTCTTTGCTTGGTGCAAATTTCGGTCAAACTGTAGGCTGAAATGTTTAGAGTAATCATTGCCACTGCTTAACCTTAAAATGAGGTAAAGGTTTTCTTGTTTCCAGGCTTTTTACTAGAACTAATATTTTACAGGAAGCATTTCAAAGCCAGCATTCATGTTATTCTGTTATAAACATCTTCTTTGAAGCTTTTAAGTAGAGTTGAAACTGGAAAGAAGTATTCCTGGGAATGAGTGGGTATTTTCAACCTAAGCACAACTGCAAGCTCCTTCAGGGCATTTAAATCTGATTTCTCCTATCAGTTTTACCAACTGTAAACATGGCGTGTTGACAAGGCAATTACTTTAAAAGATATCCCTAATTCACCATGTAACAGAGCTGAGCATAAGGTTTCAAGGAGAAGCTAGGAAATTTAAAAAAAAAAACAGTTCATTTTATTTTTTGCTTTGGATATTCAATTATAAACAAGTAGAAATGATTGTTGCAGTGCAACAGAAGAAAAGTTTTGTAAATAGTTCAAATGAAATCGTTTTTGAATAATTTAAACGTTTGCTCGGGACCACTTCCTTTCATTCTGCATTTGCCACTATAGAAACGAGGAGGGAACTGGAGCCGAATTGCGCCTCGCATTTGTTTCTGGGAAAGCGCCGGTCAGCTATTGGCTAATTATTTCCCCTAGGAACAGTGCCAAAAATCTTTGCGAAAGTAAACTCGCCCCAGTTTCCGTCTGGTTTTTAAAGTGGCGAATGGTTTGGACGGCAAGTTCAGTTTTAGTATGGAGTAATTACGCAAGGGAGCTATTTTTCAAATTCTTCCTGCGATAAGAAGTGGTTTCAAGAAGTCACTTTGTGAACATTTGTTGCGGGGAAAAAGATGTTTCCTTATCGTAAGAATGATGGTGTTAGTTTATGTAGATATTTTAAGAAGTGTTGAGTGAGGACAAAGTTTGTTTTGGTTCAACAAGACTGCTGTACTGTTTGAAATGCCGACAGGATTATGAATAGTTAATTTATGAAGAAACAAGTCGCCGAAATATTTTGTACAGAAAATTTAATTAATTTGATCCCAGATGACCTGCCCAAACTGGCGTCCTGTTTGTTCCAAGTTGTTTTTTTTTTCTTTGGGTCTCGTTTGGATGTGGATGAAAAAGGGCTTGGAAGCGGATTAAACCTTACAAGTTTACTCATAGAACTCGCAGTAGCTGAAACTTGACGTTGGTAGTTTACCTTGTATATAGAATTGTTGTGTATAGAATCGGCGATGTTGGAGAGAGGATAGACACAAAATAGCTTGTACAGCAAATTGAAAGCAATTTAAGTTATGAAGCATCTTTCGTGGTGTACATTTACAATTCTCTCTGGATTCTAATTGAATTTAGAGACTATTCATTGTAAAAAATAATGAGCTTCATGGCTCTATTTTATAGGAACTCTGTTCTTGCTTAATTAAGATATTCAATAAAGCGTGTATTTATTGGTCATGTCTCTTGTGCTGTTGAATTTTACTCAGATCTCAGAAAAAGAATCCTGCCAATAAACACCCTTGGAGCTGAACTTCCTTTTGGCTTCTAAAGTGAGAAGGGATCAACTGATTTAGGTTTCTGGGAAACTGCCCGCCTACCCCTCCCCTAAGCTAACGTTAACACTTACTTCTCACTTAGGGCAAAATGTTGGCTTAGGGGAGGGGTAGGTGGGCAGTTTCTCAGAAACTTAATTTGATCCAGAAGGAGGGGATGCTCTGCCGGAACCGCGTCTTGAAGTCGCCGAAGCCCGAACTTCTATACCCTCTTACGCACGTCCGTACCTTCAAAATAACAAGGTTAATAAAAAATAAAACGTAACATCTTCAATCGACTTTCATTCCTATATGTTGTCACGTTAGTAAAGCAAAGGATTTTTCCAGTAAACATCTTTAAGGGACTTTTCCTTCCAGTATTTATCACGCGAGTAGAGTTTTACAAGCTTGGCGACCACTTTAAGTTTTTCATCTTCAGTGGTTGGCCACAGATTTATGTCAAGAACTGATTTTTTTATTAGCAAGACCAGTCTGGTTTCCGAAACTTAAATGGCTTCCTTCGTCAGTTGCATTTGTCATAGTCTACTTACAGCCTGAGCCTTTGGCGTTCCCGCCTCGTACACTCGTACCCAGGAGCTTCTCGAGAATTTCTGCGGTAGTCGGCAGCCCAAGGGTCCCTTGTGCCTTATCGTTTTTGAAGCTTTACACATGTTCTCGCGCCGCGATTAGCCTAGAAGATCCCAAGAAGCGCCTAGGTACGAGTGAGCTAGGGGTTCCAAGACATTTTTCGTGCGCCACGAAAAGGTATCTAGAAACGGCCCGGGACGGCGCAAGTCCTGCTCCAAAGTGAGGCACAAAAACTATCCGATATGTGACGCTCCACTTTTGAGATCGGCGCGACGCAACTTCGCTCCGCCACAGAGATCGCGCCGCCACAACCGTTCTTGTGTGTGAACAGAGACCGTATCCGTTATAATTTTGATGGCCGCGCAAAAGCTATCCAGAATAATCGTCTGACCATGAATATTGATAAAACTAAAATACTTGCAAAACAATTTTAAAAGCATAACTTATGATATTCATGTTTATTATATCGCTCCATTTTTAATAAATTCAGGTGGACCGACAAGTAATCCGCTTATAATAAAGAACCCATCACTGATCGTAAGTATGCTAACGGTGTGACTTCCTGGACGAACGCGACGTGCAACTGTGAAAAGATGATTACCAAATTCGACTATGTTATCTACTTTTATCGCCTTTTCTTTATCGTTATCCAACCAAATAAGGGCCTGACCACCAATGCGCTGGGCTGCCCGCAAAACAATGATCACAGATCTACTAGTAACATGACCCGATACAGATTCTGCATTCCATGGTTCAACGAAAATATGGAATATGGAATTTCAATTTTACACAACAAATCTTTTACGCAGAAAGTTACAATTCTATACCTATGTGCAACGTCGAGCTGTCCATAATCTTCAAGATTCGTACAATCTGGGTTTAGACATTCCTCGGTTTTCGGGTCTTTTCCTAAGCCGGACACAAAATTGACAAAGACAATATTTGAGCGTGGCATGTGCGTAAGGATCTGCCTGATTAGTGTCTCCAGTGGGGCAGACTTGTAGGCTGCTTGAAAATTTACTGATTGTTCCACTACAAACAAATCAACATCCACTCCCACGGGTAAAAATGTTTCATAGCAAAATGCAAATAAATAACTTCCCAAACTGCTTATTGCTACGTTGTGTATTATCGCATGAGACCCTGTCCACTTCCCAATTGTAGCGTTCCACCATGTAGCAAACAAGTTATAAAAAATTCCTTTTATATTTTTTTCATCTTGCTCAAGATTCCCTCCTGCGGCATTTGAACCTCCAACGATGGCTATGTTGATGTCTTTTCCTTGTAAAGCTTTGTGATAAAGCCGCTCAAGTTTGAGGGATTGATTGAACAACTCCACGTTTCGTGTGGCATTTCTTAAGAATTCCTTGTGCAGAAGACGTTGCTGTGATTTCAATGGCAATATGTCACTTAATTTCAAAAGCTTAATAGGATTTTGGTGTAATCCTTGCTTGAAGCACTCTCTCAGTTGTGTGTATCTTTTCTCTGCTGGAAATCTCCTCTTAAGATGACTCTTCTCTCGGGCAAAATTTCCATCGTGGACTTCCCACGTTGCTTCTCCCAAGTCGCTCGCACTCTCTCGACCGAATGATATCTTCAATGTCGCTAAGAAAATGGCAAGAAATATTATGCCCACAGTCATTTTTCCATTACCGAGACTTATGCTCGAAACTTGAGCTTTTTAAATGAATTTCGGGTAGAAATGCCGTTCTGTAAAAGAACACTGAACCAAGAAGCTAGAAGACCTACACACCCGCTACACGAAGGAGGTTAGTCCCGAGCTGTACTATAGATCACCTAGAGCCTGGAGTTTATTTCTGTCCTGGCTTGGGAATACTCCTTCTCTGACTTCACTGGCATGAAAGGTACCGACAGAACTTACGACTCTTGAAACTCAAAGAGTCATGTTATTTAATTACTCTCAAACTCAGAAGACCGTGAACACCTGAAAACTTTCATGAATGTTCTTTGTGTACTGGCCAATCACAATAAAGTTCAGGATACGCGAGCAAAGTTCAAAATCGCAAACTAATTATTGCCGTTGCTGTTTGCAGTTTACTTATCTCGCGACTCGTTGGCTTATTTCTCGCAACATTCCATAAATATCTCTGGTGTTGACGGTTTTGTGAGTTTCACAGTAACTATTAAGACTGATAAAGGACTGATTAACGTTATTTAATCTGACCTGAATATCCACGGTGTTTTTCATGACATCATCAAAGGTAAGCAAGGCAGAAGAGCACACTACAAGTGTGAATTCAGCGCAGCAAAACCAATAAGAAACGCTGAAGTGTAGCTTAGCAATTCGTTAAGTAATAATTAAAGACGCGTTATCAGGCTTTATTGGTCAACATAAAGCTAAGTTATTTAGCTTTGAATAGAGGCTTGCAGATTTGGGAGCAGTAAAAAGTTGTGCCAAGCTTACAATAATGGTTAGTTCTAGCCTTTTCTAATAACGTTTGTCTTAGTATTTCAGTTGTTTTCATGTTGTTACGAGGCGACACTAAAACAGGGTCGACAGGTTGAGGCAGGTGGCGGGAATGCTTCCGAAACTTGAACCGAGAAATTAATTAGAACTAGTTAATGGTTCTGCTACCCTGATACCCTGGGTACCAGAGGTTTATTCTCGGGTGCGACTGGGAGCTTCGTTTCGTCGGCCGCATGCCGAAGACACGAGCGGCGAAACTGCGAGAAATACCTCTGACGAGCACCTTGATTTACCGCGCTAGATGGACCTTGATCTTGTCTCTAATCTGTGGCCAGTTGGAAAATCTGGACTGGACTGGACTGGACTTTTTTGGGGGGCGGGGGCGGGGTGGGGTTGTATTATTTTTTCTAGTCTGTAAGAAAATCGCGTTTTCAACCTTTCCCCAACAAGCTATATTTTTTCATTTGGGGGGGAGGGGGGAGGAAAGGACTTTACTTTTCTTTTAGTCCGTGTTTTAGTCTTAGATTGGTCACTCTGTTTGACTCACGGCCGTCACGTTTCACTTGAAAGTTGAAGAAAATAGCAGGAGTGGATGTTACGTGTTGAAAATACCCTAAAAATTATCTCGATATTTTTTGGGGTGCGTTAGTTATTAACAAAAAGACACCCACTTCAGTGACAATGAGATTTAAATTGAAATTGAACAAGTACTATTAAATAAGAGACTTCGGCCCCAAAGACGGGGTTTTCTTCGAAATATTTTACAGAAACCTTGCTTTGTTACTTCTTCGCGTTTTGTTATTAGCTTTATTGTTTTGTTGCAAAATAAACATACCACACTTGCTGAAAATGGTGAAAATTTAATAAGCGCCAAGCCTCGATTCAGCGCCCACACTCAAGGTCCAAAAATTTGGTAAGCGCCCAGGGCGGCTAATTGAATAAATACCATGGTATGTGGACCAAGTACTATTGTATTTGGTAGTCGAACATAATCGACTTATAAAACAACAACAAACTCCGTACTCTGAATTTGTAACATAGGCTTTGTTTTTCACTGTCTTAGAAAACTGTTTATGAGGGGGACAACTAATGCTGATCAAGTGCTTAAGCCCGTTCAGCCGGGAAGAGAATACTTAGAATACTGCATCTTCTTAGCTTTATGTTCCCTCTTTTCATTGTCAGTTTGAAATTGTTACTGAAAATTCAATGAAAGGATAACGTCTATTCATAGCCCAGGTCCCAGTGGTTGAAAAGTTGCTTAATGCCATCCACTGCATGGATAAATTTCTATAGTAGATGGCATCAACAGACCTTTTTAGCTTGTATGTTTTGTTTTCCCAGAAAGTGTTGCGCTTTCCACCCAAATTAGGCAAATTCCCGGCGGCTCCGGAAAATGTCGCGTGGTTTGAATTGGGAAATACAATAAAACCTGCAAGCTAAAAAGGTCTATTGGGTTTCCTAATACAGTCGCACCTCTCTACATCGGCCCCTTTTTTTCGTTCCGACAGAAAAAAATCCATACATTGACTCTTGTTTAAAAATTCTCTATAACGGCCACGTTATTCTGTTCCCGATAAGGTGGCCAGCTATTAAAGTTGTTCTTGTTGTGGTTTAAACCCGTGGCTGTCTGCTCAATCGAGCTTATAATATAGGTTTTATTCATTTAATTTTTTTCTTGAATAAATTCCTGGCAGTTTTGCGGAAATATTCCCACCTGCCCCAACCTTTTCTTTTTAACGCCTCGTAAACATCCAAGGCTATAAGGAAAACATTAGAAAGGCGCCAGAGCTAACCATATTTTAAAGAATGGTTAAACGTTTTTTTTAATATTGCTCCCACATCCGCAAGCTTCTATTCTAAGATAATTAACTATTGTTTCTGTTGACCAATAAGCTTGCTAACGCGTCCTGAATTACTGGTTAACAATAATGAGCTAGTACACTTCTGCGTTTCTTATTGGTTTTGCTGCGATGAATTCGCACTTGCGCTTTGCTGTTCTGCCTTGTTTACCTTTGATGTAATTATTCAGGGGCACCCAACGAGAATATAGTTCAAAACCACTTAAACGTAGCATTGTTAAACGTATTTTAGTATTAAAACGGTAGATATAGACATATTTTTATCCCCTAAAAATTAATTTTTCATCTGTTCGGATTTCCTGGCTGAAAGTCTAGTGATTCGAAAATTATAGGGATCAAAACTTACCTATTCGAAAATTGCAGCCAGAAAAAAGGCTACCGAAAATTGTAGGTGACCTTTTTAGGGCAAAAATCCGTCAAAAATGGGCAATTATACCATTTTTTAGATGTTCGAAAATCCTAGGAGAGGCAGACAAGCAAGAAATTTGGGGAAAAATGTTCCGAAAATTCTAGATCTCAAATCGTCTTCTGAACAGATATTTTCCAAAAATTGTCGTTGGGTGCCCCTGATTATTTTGAAAAGCATCAAGTGAATTAATAATCTTGGTCGTGTTCTAGCCCGCGTGTACCTTTAAGCCCCATTTACACGGCCGAAAATTTTTGGCACGGCTCGGATGAAAAAAGTACGCGTACCAAAAAAATTGGCTCGGCACGGATAGATTTAGTCGTGTAAACGACTTTGCCCCATGCGTGCCGGACCAAAATTTCACTCGTGCTCGGACCATGTCGAGAGGTAGTCCGAGCACGGATAAAACTGGTACGCGATCGTGAAAATCTAGCCCAGCTCGGATAAAGTGTGCAGTGTAAACGATTAGCCGTGCCGAGCTAACTTTTCTCTGATGGGCCTTCGTGCTTTTGGTCAGCACCAATGTGGGAGAGCATGTACAGATGAGCTTTTTCGTTAGTTCAATATAAACCAAAAGTTCAATAAACACGACAATAGTTCAATGACCTCACGTTAGTTCATTGATGAGCGTGGACAACGTGCAGCTGCGGGGGAAATAGCCACAAATACGTTAGAATTTTTTAATATAAATGTGCAGCATTAACTAAGTGGTAAATACTTTTTCGTTAGTTCTGTGTGTTGAATAACCACACAATAATTCAATAACCGCACCAGTATTCAATGACCACCCATTTTGTTACTTGTGCGTAGACTACATGCAGCTGTGGGAATTGGTAATTCTAAGAACTTTTCGTCCGCCATGTTTTTACAGAGGAAGTAGCATGCGCACTAGGCAAGAATCGAATACGCTGGCCGAGATGTTGAGCCTTTTACCCGTACCAAATCATAAATTCACATCGTTTAGCGCGGTAGTAGAGAGAACGTGTAAATGAGTAATCAGTATTTTTTTTTGGTACGCGTACCACTTTCATCCAAGCCGCGCCAAAAATTTTCTGCCGTGTAAATGGGGCTTTTTTATACCACTGATTTTTGTTCAATTCAAAATCTTCTTAGCCGACTAAAAGGACACTAATAGAAAAATGACTATGTGCCCATTTCTTGCCGTTTTATTAGCAACAGTGCTAAATATCACTTGGTAGAGAGGATGCAGTCGACTTCGGAAAAGCAACACTGGAAGTCGCAGATGCTAATTTCAAAGAAAACACGAGTCATTGTATAAGGAGAATATTTCCTGGTAAAAGATGCGCTCACGCGGAAAAAGTACTTCCAGAATTTCCTACACGAAAATCCTTCTTAAGCTTTTGAAACCCATTAAAATCTCAGCAATATCTGCAGGCCGAATTTTTAAGAAATGGCACACGAAATCAATCCCTCAAACCTGAGCCGCTTCATCACAAAGCTTTACAAGGAAAAGACAGCAATATAGCCCAACCTCGTCCCCAGGGCTTTTCCCTTAAAAAAGGGTGGAAAAGCCCTGGGGACGAGGTTGCAATATAGCCATCATTGGAGGTTCAAATGCTGCAGGAGGGAATCTTGAGCAAGATGAAAAAAATATAAAAGGAATTTTTTATAACTTGTTTGCTACATGGTGGAACGCTACAATTGGAAAGTGGACAGGGTCTCATGCGATTATACACAACGTAGCAATAAGCAGTTTGGGAAGTTATTTATTTGCATTTTGCTATGAAACATTTTTACCTGTGGGAGTGGATGTTGATTTGTTTGTAGTGGAACAATCAGTAAATCATGAACCAGCCTATAAGCCTGCCCCACTGGAGAAACTAATAAGGCAGATCCTTGATCACATCCCAGGCTCAAATATTGGGTCTTTGTCAATATTTTGTGTCCGGCTTAGGAAAAGACCGGCACATCAGTAAAGAACTGAAAAACCCAGATTATTGTACGGATCTTGAAGATTATCAGGGACAGCTTGACGTTGCACATAGGCATACAATCGTACTGCTTTCTGTGTAAAAGATCTGTTATGTGAAAGGACAACTGACGAAGGTTATGAAGTTGACGGGGAAATCGCAGAGGTCAGTCGAGTGATTGCTCATTCTCGTCCCCAGAGCCACTCGGCTTAATTTGTTACCGACCGACCCCTCGTTTCCTGACCACGTGACCAAGAAACGACGGGCTCTGGGGACGAGAATGGTGATTGCTTTAAACCTGTATCACGCGGGAGCATTGAGACATGCACAGGTTGGACTCTTGATGATCAATTACTTTAGAGATGTTTTTGTCTTCAACTTTAGGGAAAACAAGCTTGCGATAAGAAGGATTTTGATCACAAAGTACGGTCCTCTCTGCTACCCGCTCCTATTTACAAAGTAAGTGATACGGAGACATAGATCAATCCACAATGTTGGATAGCGCTGACACCTAACGCTTGCAATAAGCATGCGCAACATCCAAACCTAGACATGCGCATTGAAGAAAACAGAGGCTTTCTTTCCTACGATTCGTTCGTTGAAACACCACCGCCTCAGTGCAACGGCATGTTGAGAAAAAATCTTTAGCGAGGATGGTGAAGTAAAGACAGTAACATGGAATTCAGAATCTGTATCGGGTCATTTTACTAGTAGATCTGTGATCATTATTTTGCGAGCAGCTCAGCGCATTGGTGGT
Organism: Porites lutea; assembly: GCF_958299795.1. Lineage (NCBI taxonomy): Eukaryota > Metazoa > Cnidaria > Anthozoa > Scleractinia > Poritidae > Porites > Porites lutea. The sequence continues at coordinate 29,254,618 of NC_133207.1, forward strand.
CAGGCCCTTATTTGGTTGGATAACGATAAAGAAAAGGCGATAAAAGTAGATAACATAGTCGAATTTGGTAATCATCTTTTCACATACTAATATAATAAAAATATTTAAAAAGCTGCTTTCCACGAATGCCGTGCCTTACAGTTCTTTGAGTAATCGTTTAAATTGCCCAAGGGGAGACTGTTCCAGAGAATGGCGCCACTATAGCTGAAGCTGTTTTTGTAATAGTTTGTGCGCGGTAATGGAACATTGAGTTTATTTTCAGAGTCCCTTAGGTTATGTGTGACTTCTCGCCTTTCAAATTTAGAACTAAGATAGTTTGGAGCCAACCCGTGCAGAGACCTGTAAACCATCGTAGCTCTTTGAATTTGTTGCTGGCAAGGTAGGTTTTTCCACCCTAGAAGTTTGAAAAGGTGACCAGCATCTACGTCATAGCTTGAGTAGGCCAAAACACGGGCTGCTCTGTTTTGTAGCTTTTGAACCTTATTCCGTAAAGTTATCCCACAGTTTCCCCAAACAATGTTGCAATAATCAAAGTGATAATCAAATTTCATCTTCTCACAGTTGTACGTTGCGTTCGTCCCAGAAGGCACACCATTAGCGTACTTACTTTCAGTGATAGGTTCTTTATTATCGGCGGATTCTTGTCGGCCCAACTGACTTAAATGAAAATGAAGTGATTTAATAAAACTGAACATTAATAAATAAAACCCTTAAAATTGTTTCCAAGTCCTTTAGGTCCCACAAGGTTTTTTCAGTCTTTCATAGACAGCATTGCAACTCAAACCATCAAGCGAGGGATACAATAAAGTCCGGCGCGTCACTGGCGTCAGCTGCCTCGAAGCCAGCAGCTAAGCATGCTCCGGTTTTTTGGGGCGAGCCTGCCGTCCCTGCGCTTTGACGGCAAACAAGGCCGGCCTCTCAAGTCACTTTTGACAAGAAGCATAGCGGTAAACAAACTGAGGTGAAAAACAATGTAATCACTTTTAAACGGAGCAGGTTATTCTGTATAACTAGTTTTGTTAAGTTTCATTTCAACGGTTCACAAGTCTGAAAGTGACAACGTAGAAAAGAAAGATTTTGACCGGAAAGAAAGGACCTCCTAGATGTAAGCGCCTTCCATACACTCGGAACTGAATGATAATCACAACCATCAAGGCTTGCTGTCGGAAAATGTCTAAGGACGTCCCTATTATTCCTATCTGAGCGGTATGGACCATCAGTTAATACATTTCTTGTAATTCTTGAAGAGACAAAGCCTCGCGAAAGCTAAACGGTGGTCAAACGAGTAAACGGTGGGGGAGGGGGCGAGGGGATACAAGCAGAGAGAATAGGTCAGAATGAACTCTGTTCAGTCTCTGCAGTGGTCTATCTCTCGCTCCCTCTCTCACTGTTTCCTCCTTTGACCTCTTAATTTATCCCCTACGAAGCACAAACGAAAAATACATAAACAAAAACAAACAAACAAACAAACAAAACAAAATACTTGGAGTGGACTTGTCCTCAGTCTTCCCCGGCTTCCCAGGTTACAGCATGGATAATTCTATTATCCACAGTTACAGTCCACACGGAATGCACAGCACGTTCAGTGCCTATCCTTTGCCATCTATCTTCGTGCGCAAAATTTGTCATCAAAAAAGGTTAGTGTAGGCCATTTTTGTGCGTAATCGATTGTACTTATTATTGCTAGTAACGCTTTCATATTACTGTTAGTTTATATGGGCCAATAAATATCTTTCAAGGACATCTAAAATTATCAGCATGTCATGCCTTGAAAAATAACATAGCATACGTACAGTATACTGACTGAGTAAAAAAGTGCAATAATTATAAAAAGATATGCCTTTGATCGACGAGTTTTATAGAATATTGAGAGAAAAAGAAATCACTCAGAAAAAGTTAGAAAAATCTTTTTTATATTCTAAAAGTGTGATAATGAAGAGCTTCATGCAACTTTTCGGACAGTTCGATCCAAAATTATACCGTAGCATGACCCCAGCATGACCCAGCTGTTTTATTATCTGATGCACATGACTTTCACGTTGATGGTAAATCTCCATTTTGGTATTAACAGTGCGGAATAGCGTATTTCTCTGTCACACTGCTCACCGTCACACAAGGAGAGACAGCTGTCACGTATTGCGTGACGGTAATCAAGGGATTCTGAATTTTATTCTATTTTTAGCATAATGTCTCATATAGTAATACCGTGATGGCTAAGCCAATCAAAACTCTAGAATTGCATTATCCAATGATCCATTTTTTATATAATATTATTTTTACAAAATTAATGAAATCATTTCTCTTTTGTAAGCTTTCAGAATGATTTCAATGTGGAGAACAGGCTTGGCATATTTGCGATTGTCGAATACACTCACAAGAGTCCAACATCGTGGCTTGGGAACAGCATCTTTCCTTCTTAACAAGTTGCTGATGAAAAGTGTTGAACATTCACCAGAACAGAAAATGGTGAGCATCACGTGGCAGAATGGGACATCAAACAGATATCCTTACATCTATCTACGAGACAACTGCCAGTGCACAGAATGCTTCTTTGAAGAATCTAGTCAACGCCTTCTTGATATTGTAAAGGATGTGGACATTAATGTTCAACCGAACAAAGTTGAGATTAGCGATGACCAAAGTAAACTGTCAATCATTTGGCCTGATGGTCATATCAGTCTTCTTGATGCTGAGTGGCTTTTTCAAAAGCGTCTTTCAGAAGAAAAGGAATCAGAAACTAAGAGCTGTGAAGAGGTGACAACAAGGAAAGTTACCCTTTGGGGTAGGGAATTCAAAGATCATGTCCCTCATATGAAATTTGAGGACATTCTGAATGATGAGGAAGTACAATTTAACTGGCTGAACAGTTTATATAGATATGGCATTGCTCTTGTGACTGACACTCCTGTACAAGAAGGGCAACTAGAAAAACTGGGCAATCTTGTGGGTTACTTGAGAATGACAGCTTATGGGTAAGCAAGGTTTATGATCACACAGTGTATTTGTTCTTTGTTTTTGTCTTTTTCTAAATCCGGGCGCCGAAATAATGCTAAATCTGCTTTTCAATACACTGTTAACAATAACACCACATAATACGCAAAAAAGAAGAAGAAGAAAAGAAAGAACAAGGTATGGACCTTTAAGACGATATTTGCGGTTGGTCACCCATCCAGTTCTTAACCCCGACCAGCAGGGCTTAACTTGAGTGCCATTACCAAACCGAGTTTCGCGAGGCTTATTGCGAGATACGTATTTCTAGTATTTCAGTCTTGAATTTTAGAAGGACTCGTTGAAAAATACTTGAATTTTTTCACAAGTTGTTGAATTTAGTCCTCAATACTGAGGATGTGGTAGAAAAGTGGATACAAAAAATGCCATTTTGATTTGGTTCAAAAACTGGAAGAAGGAAGCTGTTATCCTGGGATTAGCGTTGAACCACGAAACCTGGGCAACCCTAACCCTGAGCTGTCATGTCTAATAGAAATGGACTGGGAGGGGTGGATCTGGGGGGTTCTTGGGGCTTGTGTGAGCTTACTCAGATTCATTTCCTCCTTCTTACCCTTAATACACTTCCCCTCCTTACCCTAGATACAGCGTCCGCATCTTATCCCAGATACATCTTTTGTCCTTGTCCAACTTAGGTACACTTCCCTTTTAATTAAAATTCTAGCCTGCGAACGGCAGATGTTTCTCCTTGCTCATCGCCGCTGAGGGACGTTTCACGAGGAGAATCTTCCCATTTTGAATCCCTACTTACTCCAAAAATCCGAAAATGTTCGACCCCATTCTAGTAAACTCTATTGAAAATGCGAACACATTATAGTCAATCCAGTTGAGAAAATGCGACCCCACATCTTGTAAGGGAGTACCTCCCCGGATTTTGACCCAAGATACACTCCCAGTAAGACATCCCTTTCTTTCTTCAGATACACGATGTTCCTAGCCCCTTCTTAACCCAAATACCTTTCCCCTTATTACCCTAGATCTATGTTCCCCTTGTTACCCCAGAAATACTTCCCCTTCCTTACCCCACATAATCTTTCCATTCCTTAACCCAAGTATATGTTCCTTGCCTCAAATTCAAACTTTTTTTCTATTTTTAAGGACAGATCCAACCCAATAAAAAATCTTAGATCCATTGTGCCTTGTCATTGTTCAGAAATTCCTGATATGGTTTTGTGAAATTAATTTTTGCTGTTTTTCTTTTCCCAAGAAAGACAATCTTGGTTTCTACACGTCTGAAGGCTAATAGTGTTGCATACACAAGCCATACTTTGCCTCTTCACTCAGATCTACCTTACTATGAATGCAAACCAGGGGTAAGCTATAGAGAGCATTGGACTATAACAAGGCCCTAGCTGTTTGGGTAGCATCAGAGCAAATGATGAAAAATGACATAAAGATGGGTTGATTAGCTGCAGCAGTGAGAAGGATAATCACATATATAATATTAAATGTCGATGAGCTACAGGGACATGGCTTCAGCTTGCTCCTGAAGTAATACTATAATAGTTACTGTATTATTTTAATGGTATATCCTTTTTGCACATGTGCTACTTATGAAAGGAAAGGCTAAATTTTAAGAGGATTACAATTGTCATGTCATGCACTTCATTAACTTCACTTTGTGGCAGGATTAGCTCAGTTGTTAGAGCACTTGACTGCAGAGCGGAAGGCCACGGGGTTTCGATTCCCAGGGCCGGACCAATACTCATGGTCTTAAAATAAGTGAGAAATGAAGGTACTCCCTTTGCCCTGCAAATGACTAGACCTTCGCGTGGCTTGGATGACCACGTAAAATGGCCGTCCCATCTCCCGTTGGAGATGTAAAAATAGTGTCCCCAATTAGTACTTTCATGCTAAATACCTTGACACTCAAATAAAGTGCTTTTTTTTAAACATACAGATACAACTCCTCTTTTGCTGGGAGCAAATTCCAACTGAAGGGGGTGCAAACACACTGGTGGACTCATTTCATGTGGCTCAGCAACTAAAGAAAGAAGATCCTCATGCTTACAATCTTCTTACCAAAACCCATGTTCTTTTTCGCCATAGTGGAGCAGATATACTTGGTGAATATGACTTTGAAGGTGCAAGGCCATTGCTTGAGTAAGTTGGCTATTTCAAACATTTCAATTTGCATTTTAAAAAAGTTGAGAAAAAACCTGCCTTCAGCCAGTGGTTGTGGTATACCTGTGGTAGACAAGAGACAGGACTGATGTACATTGTACCTCAATGAAAAGGCTTTCACAGCTAGTACTTGAAAAGTCCTGTTAGAAGGTGGAAAAGAATGAGCGCTTACCTCCCTCTAGGGGGTACTTGATGGAAGTTTGATGCTGTGGGTAGAGGTGTGCTGCTGAGGCCTTCAAACCTTGCCCCTGTTTGAAACAAATATTGCTCACTCACCTTCACCAACCTTCATACTCTTTTTAAGACTTCCAGTCTGAAAATACACCCTGTTCAAGACACTAAATAGTGAAATTGTATACCCTGTTTAAGACTCCAGACTCTTAAAACCATATCCTGTTCAGCGTCACATACCCATATAGGCCAAATAAGTGAGTTAAGCCTCCCCTCCTGGGCTTACCCTCTGTAAGAGAGAGTTGTGGCATGTTAACAAAACCAATCAATTCACCTCTTTAGGGTGGATCACCATGGCAGGTTATTACGCTGCAATCATAATGAGGGAACAAGACAGTGTTTTCTGGGCGTGCCAGCAAGCAAAACTCAAGAGATGTATGAAGCTTACTACTCGTTAACCAAACGACTAAAAGATCCAAGAAACATGTTTGTTCACAAGTTGTCTCCAGGGGAGATAGTTGTGTTTGATAATGATCGTGTCCTCCATGGACGCACAGGTTACACTCTGACAGAGAATGTAGGTAGATGTTTGGAATCAGCATATATTGATTGGGACGTGGCAAGATCCAAGTTGAATGTACTGGGTAAGAAACTGAACAAGGGTCCAGTGACAAGAATGGACAGCACCCTTAGTGTAACACACCCATGGACTGCAGCATAACTCTGTCACTCTCAGTAGCACCCTAGGGTGTACTCCCTATAACGGAGCTGTTCATAAAGTGCTGGGTATTAACCCCTGATGGAGTTGGGTGCTTAGAATTCAGAGGTGCACAGGGCTTTCTTTTGTTTTGGGGAGAGAAGTATAGAAAGGGTAAGCGGACTTCCTGGAAATCTTGAGTGTTGGTGATCTACCTTTTCATTAAGAAGACATTATTTTAATTTGCATTTCTAGCAGCACTGTAGGAAAAAGAAGAAAAGAGGTTTTTCCAAGTAAAACATAACAATTTATTTTATTTTGATTTGTATTAGTCAAGAGCATTGTGTGTTTTATTCAATGCAAACAAGTGGAGAGAAAATCAATACATTAGTAATCCTGTTCAACACATTTAGATTTTGAGTAATAAATATTACATCCAATAAATCTAGTATTAACTAGTTACTAATATTATAAATACCATAAAATATACAATGACAATTTTACATTATTCCTCTGGTAGACCTTTGTTGGCAGTCTTTTAGCTTCTTCCAGACGTTCAGATAGTGAACTCCTGGAACAGGCTAGTAGTATTTTGATTTAACTATATTTTAATCTAGTTTGCAGTTGGTACCTCACAATGGGTTTTTCGCCCTATTTACTGCTTCTGTTTGGTATACAATCAACTCTCTCTTGTGACACACAACACTGCAAGAAGGACGCCTCTCTGAAAAAGACACCTAGAGTTGGTTCCTGCCATTTTGTAGACATTTTCTTGAACTCTTTTCAAGACAAACACCTAGAGTTGGTCCCTCCCATGTTTCAATCATCTTCTTTCACTCTTTATTCGGTGAACAAATGTGTATGTCATATGGAGAGGTGACTGTATAACTTATTGCTTGTCAATATTGTGTCATGTTATTTACTGAAGAACAAAAACTATTTTTAAAATGTTGATTTTACATTTTGATTTTATCTTTTTCGTACAATAAAAATAGAACAAAATACTGCATATTTTGCTTTTTGTCTTTCTTATGAAATAAAACAACAGTGACACTTCTCGTGCATGGATGTAAATCCTAATCTTCAACACTCAGTTTTTTTGTTTAATTCTGAGTATTAGAGATCTCAAAACTGACAGATTTTCTTCCCCTCTGGGGGAGGGGGTTCTCAGCAACAGCAAGAGGACACGCACACAAAACCATACCATACTGAACCAGGCTTAGTATGCCATGAAGATATCATTGTTTTAGGTCAATTCTGTTCTGAAGTCATTACTTACTGCCTTTACTTACTCACAAAATACTCATGTAGCCTGTGTACAGACGCCCCCTCCCCTCAGTGAAAAAAATGGAAAAGGGGAGGGGGTGTCTGTACACACTAATCATAATGATTTTTTGACTGATTTTTGCAGGCATATCAAACGTGAAAAAGTTGGCCCGACTTCTTCAAGCTTTAATCCATGTCAATCCTTGCCATCTGTTGCAACATACGACAGGAAACCATTTCAATGCATAAATATAGTCTTAAACTATAAAAATGGACCACTATTTTTAGAATTTAAAAGATGAGAAAATAGTTTTAGTTTTATTGGAAAGATAGCATGACTTAGTACCTTTAAATGCTGGTTCTTACAAAAATGCCTAAGGTTCAAAACATTTTTCAAAGCAATATTTGTTTTCCCATCTACTGCTAACAAAGGAGAAGAAAAGAGATAAATAAAGGAATTCAGTTTATCCCCTCAGCTCTGAGAAAATATTCCCTTGATGCATCTTTGCAGCATTGCAAAGAAATATTGCAGATAGAGTCACTAATTCCACACCCACCTTAACTTATAAAGTTTATCTGCATTCTAGTGGGCTACTCAACATTTTAAATGAGGAGGCTCTGCCCTGAGGTCCAACCGCATACCCTTTTATCCCTTTAAGCCCCAGTATCCAGACACAAATTCTCCCAACTGATCTCCATACATTTCCTTTAAGAATTAGTTGAGAGAATTTAAAAAAACATCAAGGCATTTTCTCTTTCGTGATCATTTTTTATATTCTCACAACCTTATCTCTTGACAATGTATGGACATTGTTAGGAGAAAATTGCTGTTGGTCACTATTGGGACTTAAACGGTTATACACCATTCTTGACAGAAAAGGTACCCCTTTTTATACCTTCTTACAAAAAAGGCAATGTCCCTTTCTCAAACTATAGAGTTATTGATCCTCCTGAGTTTTTACCTTCATCAAGTAAAAAGAGCAGCTGAAAACTAATATTTTATTTGTAAAGTTCTCACTTTGAAAGGGTTCTTCCTTTTTCATATTTTTTAGAAGGTTTTAATTCTTATTTTTGATGGAATGACAATGAAAACTAGCAATAACTACTGACAGTAAGTGTTCTTGTCATATTTGTTGCATTTAATAAATATTATATTGGATGCAGCCATAAGGTGCATCACTTTGAACTATTTTAGTTTAAGGCCCTTTTTTTAGGTACTTAAAATACCTAAATGACAAATTCCCCTACCCTTGTCATAGAGAGTATCCTCCAGGGATCTTCTTGCATAAGCACAGCTTATGTCACTAATAAACAAGACAAATAAGATCATTTGTGTTACCGTGTTGTGTCCATGTTGTGAATAAGGAGCATGAACAACAATGACAGCAATGCCTGTGAAAATGTCACTTAAAATTCAGCTGTTTCAAACTTCAATTCATCAAATGTTGGCAGATTTTTTGGGAGTTGAAATCTACAGGACTGTATCTCAGTTCAGAAAAAGAAAGAGGAAGTCATTGTCGGGTATTCATGTCCTCCACAAGACGTGGTGTTCAGCAATTTCATGTTGTAGTCGTGCAACAATGGTAAAGAAATGTAAACAAAGCATGGTGCACGTGCAATGTTGTTGTTGTTTTGCTGATCTAAACCTATTGCTTTTTTCGCATTCTTGATGCTGTCTCTTTCATCTTTGGAGTTGAAAAGAAAACATGAAATAAGTTAAGACTCTATTTGGATCTTCTTTAAGTTGTGATTAGGAAGTTCTAGAGCTGACACCTGGAGTGGCCACATTCCCCCAATAATGCCTGCCTGTATAGCAACTCCTGTCGCCACTGCAAGCTCAGGGTCTATAGATACGTTTGGAGCCTTTCCATTGAAATATTCCTTAATGAGTTGCCGCACTCTAGGAACCCTTGTAGACCCACCAACTAATACCACTTCATCAACATACTCCTTCGGAAGTTCAACTTCACTCAATACTCTTTCAATGGGTTGCAGAACTTTTTGAAACAAATCTTCATTTAACTTTTCAAAAGTTAATCTTGAGACCTTTTCCTCGAATATCGCAAGTTTCTTCCCTTGATTCAGGGAAGGTAGGGGTAATCGGACTATGAACCAGTCCTGTGATGTCAAGTTGACTTTAGTTGATTCAACTTCTTGCCTCAGACGCTGGATGTCTTCAGCATTTGTCAGGTCTTGTCCAAATCTCTCTTTTATCACTGCCATTAAATATGTCATAAGTCTGACATTGAAATCTTGCCCTCCCAGTCTATTATTACCAGCCATAGCCATGGTAACAAACATTCCACCTTGGATATTCAGTAGGGAAACATCTAATGTACCACCACCTAGATCAACTACCATAACATTGGCGACTCCTGCCTTCTTATGAAGGCCATAAGCCATGGCTGCCGCTGTTGGTTCGTTTATAACACGGACAACGTTGATCCCAACGAGAGAAGCAGCCTTAACAGTGGCATTTCTCTGGGCCATGTTGAATTCAGCAGGAACCGACATAACCGCCTGGTTAACAGATCTACTGATATTTTTCTCAACTGTCCTTTTCAATTCCCTTAATATAGCAGCACCGATCTCTTCAGGTGATACTAAAGTCTGGTTTCCATGGCTTTCGATCACGAACTTAGGATTGTCTTTTTCATCAGAAGTGATCTTGAACTGGTAGAGTGAAGACAGTTTTCGTAAATCATCTTTCGAGAACTTCTTCCCAATGAAACGTTTTGCGTCATAAATAGTTGATCTAGGATTCAATTCAGCTTGAGCCAAGGCTCTGTTACCAACTAAAACTCCATTATCGGTAAAGGCTACAACGCTGGGAATAACTTTGCTGCCGTTCTCGTTGGCCAGGATGTCAACATGGCCTGTTACAGCTTGATAAACACCAACACATGAAAACGTCGTCCCTAGGTCTATTCCCATAATTTTTGGTTTTGGCGGAGGAAGACGACTTTGAGCTATATATCCGGCAACAACAAGAGCAAAAATCCCACCGAGAACGACACCCAAAGAAGAACTCATCTTCGATCTTGCAGTCAAATTTCTGTAGTGAGACTCACCGGAAGAGAAAACACTTTCGACACGTACATGCGTACTGTGGGCTGCGCAGACTAAAACAACACATGTTTCCTAAGGGACGAGTGGGTAGGTCCACTTCCCCTTCCTCAGAAACAAAAACTACAGCTAACCCTTTAAAACTTCTAATTAGAAAATAGAAGAAATAAATAAATAAATAGAAGCAAAAAAGTGACTTGACATGAAAAACAAGGGTTTTGGAATCGGGATCCGGGATAGGGGTGACATGCGCCGGGAGAAAGCTGGTGGCGGGATGCGGGATTGGGAAACCCTTTCAAGTCTCTTTAACCTGTAGAAAACACTACCATTGAATGAGATTAGTAATAAAGAGTTCTTCTCAATCTTCCTGCTTCCTACAAGAAGTGATGAAAATTATTTAGGCCTTGCCTGAATTTCAGACATTCCTTAATCAGTTAATAGAGTCGCATGTCCTCTCAGCTAATTATGCGACTCGAATGAATATCAGGAATTCTGGCTAATTTAGGCCGTCAAATACATGTAACATCCAATCAGAAGCATACATGCTTCTGGATTAATGAATAGGTGCGTTCACACTGGACGTCTTCCCCAAGGCTCTCCATGGGGAAATAGCTTGGGTTAACTTGGGTTGGGTTTGCCCTGGGTTTTGATCGCTTCCATATTGGCCCGACGGGAAGAAAAAAACTTTAACCCTATTTCGCGGTAAATATCATATCGTTGTAATCATTGGTAGCTGAACGTCAATCGTGAACGGTTTCGACCCTTTTTACCATTTTAGTAAAACCTCAACATCAATTTAGCGTGGCAAGAGCGATACAGCTTTTGATTAGACCCAAATCGAAGACGTCGACTTCATTCATTTAAAAGAAAGGGAAGACTTGATTTTTCACCTTGGGGAAATCGGTCGCACACAAAAAGTTGCTTTCCCATGGGCAACAACCATTTGCCAACGGGTAAAATCAATAGTATGACTGCACCTAATGACAATGATTATTGAACCAGAAGGCGAAGCCGATTTTCCTGACGCAGTGGAAGATGTTCGAAAAACCGGGTCTTTCCTAAACTGCCGAATTTTACACGTACTTATTTATATCTCGACTAAATCGTCTTGTATTGACACGACCGGTAACCCTGAGAAAACAGCTCAGCCTGTAATCCCCTTCTTCCCTTTTTCTTTAAGACTAGAGACCTAGCTTTTCCTCCCTTTGCTCATCCACCGACTTTCGTTCTCAGCAAAAAAAAAAGAAAAAAGAAAAACCGCCTGATGGCAGGTTAAAGTTTCGGGAGCCATTTGACTGGCCCTAACGCATGCTCCAAGTGTAAACTTGTCTATTTGTAAGTACAATACAATAACTTTTTTTAAGAGGGAAACGTCATAACCTTTTACCATTTTCCAACTTATGGCCTTAAATGCCGGAACTTGCTTCAATTATTAGTCAGTTAAAGTATGTTACGTTTTAGTTTATTAAATGGATGACATCTGCTCAGGTTCACGAACGGAACGCTTTAACGGTCAAGGGTAGAAAAATAAACTGGTTTGAAGGTTATTATTATGACAGTTGGCAAGGGGCAAAAATTCGAAAAACGGAAATGAAAACCAGTACGTGATGTGAAAAGTTCAAAAATTAAATCAAAGAAAAAAAAGAGACTGAGAAATGACGATCAAATGGAAATCGGTTGAGTTTCCTTCGGAAAAAAAATTGGATTTAATTCTTCCGAAATGACTAAAAATTTGTCTATAATTCATTAAGTAGAGCGCAGTTTCATCTATTTTGCGCACTACAGTTTGTGAAAATCATACAGTTATTGACCTTGCTCGTTCTCAGAATCTGATTGTCTTTTGCCACTTTGGAAAGTTCGAATTGCTTGGCTGAAAAAAAATTTATATATGGATATCGTTGCCCTTGGCTTCGATCACTTCATGACATCATTATCAATGGTGAAGATTTTTTCCCCAAGTTTTGTTTCCTTGTTTGTTTTCTTTTTCCTTGCCTATACTGACATTTTTTTTTTCAGGTACGCACTTGCGTACGTGCGTAAAGCAGGTCCACCCCTGGATTCTTTTCTACTGAACACGTTTTAAAATCCCTTGATTAAAAAGCCAATTCGTCGTGATGTGAATAAATCAAAGAAAAAAGGAAAAAAGAAAAATTTTTTTTCTGGTTATAACTCTTATTGTTTTTGATTCCAAGTGTACTAATGAAGGCTTCTTTTGATCTTTCAATCGATAAACGACCTGGCCCTAAGTTGTCCAAAGGTGGATATAACGTTTGAAGTTACTCTTTTCACACTGTTTTCAGTGGATAACACAAATAGTTTCACGCCTTAATACTTCTCCACTGCCGAGTGAATAGTGATTTATTCGGTGGATATCATTATCTAATGTTTGAAAAACCGGAGGCATAACTGCTAGTTTTATATCGAATGATCTTCTTAATTTAAGGGGAACGTCCAAGTCCAGTGAATATCAAATATAAACACTTTAAAATTACGAACCCCTTGTCAAATCACTGTCAAAAGAGAACATTAGAACTCAGCTTTCAGTTCAATATTTTGAGTGTCTCTCAAAAAACTCCGGTCCTTTTTAAAACAGACGGAACTGAGAACTACCAGAGAAATAAATAAGTTGTGTGCCAGAGGCATATCTCCTTATGACTGTTGTAAAGCTTGTTCTGAATTTCATCTCCTGTGTTGCAGTCACGCTTTCAACTGATATAGGACAAAGACTTTAAAATTATAACACGAATTACAATCCTAGCCGTGATTTTGTTAGAAGCATGAGCAAACTTTAAAAGATTGTAAGCTGCACCCTCGGACGACACAAGTACCCTCAGAAATACGATACATATCTTGCGCTATTTATAGACATTGGCACCAACTTTCTCAGCTGTTTTCGCCCCATCAATGCCGTTTATTTCCTTCCGTGCCTATGTTGTATTTAAAAGGAAACTAACCTTTAATAGCAAAATAACAACTTACCTTTGTTTGTTTTTCTTTTAAAATTTCAAATATACGATGAGAGTTTTATTAGGTAAAAGCAAACGATGCTTTCAACATATTCCCGGAGATGGTTAATAATAACAGTTTAAAGGCTAAACTAATGTCTAAAACCTTTTACTTCAAGTTACCAAACCAGGAATACCGCCTCGCATTGCTCGTGAACGTGCGCTAATGAAGTATAATAGCTATAGCTTTAAACGCCGACCATGTTTTCAACATTAATCCATTGGTTTGTCTTCTTCCAAACCTTGTCCGAAGTTCTATATGTCTCAACTTTCACCAGAGGTAAGTTCTACAATTCCTCGCCAGTAAAGGCAGGCTTATGACTTATTTGATATGTGTTTCACAGTCATTTTTGCAGAGGTGCAGTTTAATGATCAATAGAAATACATGGATTGGCATGAAGCGGTCCCATTTATGACATGATTGTGTTTTTGTGGTTTTTATTATACAAATCTTTCTAGAGCTAAATGTAACGGTAACCAGTTTGCAAGTCTGGCATTGGCTAATCATTTAATGCTTCCTTGTTTTTTTTTTTTCATAGAGTTAGACTCTGAATTTCGCCAAGATATTTTCACACAAGACGATTATCATTATTTGAATGTTCCTTTGGTTGGATCATTCACAGTGGACAACACCTTTGACTGTACGTTAAAGTGTCTCAGAAATCCTTGTTGCTTTTCTGTTAACCTGGCCGCCTACAGAGGAGCCAATGGAAAGATATGGTGCGAGTTGTTGTCCTCTGAAAAGCTCAGCAACCCCGAGAAGTATAAAAGAAACCAAACCTCGCATCACTTAAGTACCATCCTAGAGGTATAGCATTATTGTTATCAATATTATTATCATTCATTGTCATTGTCATTATCATTATCATCGTCATCGTTCTCACCATCATCATTATCGTTTTCGCAGGAGCCCATAACCCGGAGTGAGCAACTCCCATACTAGGCCTATGTCACGGCGTTTTTACGGACCAGTTTATTATTAGACACATTTTAGGGTACTTTTTCCCATGAAAATAGAATCTCCACCATGTCTATGAGCGCATTCGGAGTGTAAGGTATCAAAAAGCAAAACTAAATGTCATTAAAATGCAAAAGGTATCCTTTTAGGTCTGCAGGTTTTGCTGACTGGTTTGTGGAATTTAAAAGATATTCAAAATTCGTTGTTGTAGTAGTAATCAAAGCGGAGCTCCATGAGTAAGAAAATCTGCTTAGCTATGCATTCAAGAAATTTTGGTTCTGACAAAATCGTCCGTACGTTGCGTACGTACGTCCACCCGTTCATGTAAGCAAAGGAGAAATTTTGCATTTCAAGCACCCGCGCGTTTTGGCGGTAAATCGCATGGCCACCCGCCGGACTTTTAGAGAGAAAAAATACAACAACAACAAAGCCGATTCTTTCTTTCGACTAACTTTTAATGTCTACATTGACGTAAAGTGGATAACAAAGAAAGAGCTAGAGCGAGAGACAAAAAAAAAAAAAGAAAAAAAAGGAGACCAATTTCATTGGAAGAAAAACGTGAAAAGTTTATAACAACGGTGAGAAAATGAGAACTTCAGTCCTCTATAAAACGCGTAACTAGGAAGTGTCTGGACGTTTCACGTTGTAGTCGTGCAAAACAAAGGCAAAGATATCTACCAAAAACGTCTGCTACACATTACGCTTTCGTTGCCGTCGCCGCTTAGCATTACACGATTTTATGTCTTGTTTGAGTAAACTATAAATATCAACGACACCTTCGCTTTTAGCCCTGGCTAAATCTATATATTTAAAATACGAATGGTGATGTTGCTACTTTCAGACCTCAGCCGGTACTCACTCGACATGTTGCAGCGGACATCCTTGTGCGCAAAATTCCAGACATCTCAGCTGCCCTTGTAAGAAGGGCTTTATTGGAGCATCTTGCCAAACTAAAGGTAACAAAACAAGCGTTGACTGAAACTAAAAAAGTGCCCTTGTCTTAGTTTGAATATAGGACAATAACACTAGCAGGACTACTAGTGAATTTGATCATTTTTTTCAGCGATCAAGTCGTGTCAAGATTGGTATCACTATAACTCAGACAAATAGGTAACTTCTATTTTTCCAGAAAAGTCTTTTTTTATTCGAGTTGGTTTTAAACGACATCAACCCTTTTAGTACTAGACAAGGTTGTGAAACTGTTTTTTTATGTAAATAGTGAAAATCTGCATGCTTTGACACCCTCAGGAAATGCTCTAGTGTCCGCCTAATACAGGTTTCACTGTAGTTGTTATAAACCAAAAAGTGTCTTCTTTGTCTAGGACAAGCAAAACACAGAGGATTACAATTACCTTTAACTTAAAGCCAACATCCGTGTTCTGTCACATGGGAGATTTTGGATGTGGGGATGGAGGATGGACACCGGTCATGAAGATGGACGGCAACAAGGTACGGAGTAGCCTGTGTAAGGCTCTGAGGTAGTAGGGACATCAGAGCTTGCCTTTGTATGGGTGTTTCTGACGAAATCGAACGCGAAGATCGCCATTGGTTGCGCTGAGCTTACTAGTAGCGTTACCACACAAAAAAATGCTTAATATGCGACGATTTCGTGCTCGCCTGAAGAAACGACGATTTGATGGAAAATGCGCGACAAAATCGACGTCTGCAGGTATCCATGCAGAGACTCACATCACCAAAATAACACAGGCAAAGCGTTCTTATTCTGCATTCAGTCCAGTTCAGTTCAGTTCATTTTTATTTAGCGAAAATACAATACAATACAGGTATACATATAGAAATTGTAAGTTGTCAAGGGAGCCTAGAAGAAATTGAACCAGAAGGTTTATGAAGCTCATCAGTCAAAAAGAAATAAGTATAATGAAATTCGCCGAGTGATACGTTAAAAATAGGAACTAGACAGAGACTGAGTTAAGTTATAAATCAGGACCAAGATAAAGAAAAACGTTCTTAATTCTGGATTGGTAGGAATATAAGGAGGGGGCATCGCGAGTGTAATGTTCAGTGTACACATTAGTAATTTATCGTTCAATTAATTTGACGGCCAAGTACTTGTTTCTCTCACAGCAAACTTTTAACTACAGTTCCACTCTGTGGAGCAACAAAGAAACCTTTAACCTTGACGGAGGGAAGACTGGGTTTGACTCACAGCAAACCAAACTTCCCTCCTACTGGAACACATCCTTCTCCAAGATCTGCCTCGGTATGAAGAGCAGTCAACAGCCGATCAAGTTTATTGTCATCAACAAGCAGGCGAACTCCTTGTACTCTCTGATCGCTGATGGGCAATACCGCAGCACCTCACTGGGTCGTGACAAGTGGAAGTCACTGATTGGTTCTAATGCCTCCTTGCAGGACAACTGTAACAAGGAAGGATTCAATGCTGCTTGTAGTGAATGGGAAACTTCCAAAGCCAGGATCGGTATCATTAGTAACAACGGAGACAATTGCGGGTCCTGTAACTCTAGAATTGGGTTTGGTACTGGAGGAGATCCTGATAAAACCAACTCATGTGGAAACGAAGCTGTTGATTCTCCAGACAATGGCCATAAACATATTAAGGCGATGGGATATATTTTGGTGCAGTGAAAGGAAACTGATCGAGGTTAATTTTTTTTTGTGTCAAAGACGCCAAACGAAATCTATCTTAAGGGGTCGGTCGTTTATTACCTGTGAGGGAGCGGGGAGGGCGGCCATTTTACTGGATGTTCGTTTTCAAATACTTGATTTTTAGGGGTTTATTTTCAGATGAGAAAGCTTTTAATATCTGGGGGTCATTTTAATAAATTTCATGAAAGTATTGAAAAGGCAGTTAAAGGAGCGTGAATTATAATTGAATGTACAAGCCGTGAATAGTATAGGAACGCCGATCTTATAAACACGACTGTAGATAAATTATGTGCAGGTGAACATCATCACGATTTGCAGCCAAAATCAGTGTTTCGTAATTTCCACAGTAATCGGATGCATCGAGTTAATCACTTTCACGATATGTAAAATTCACGAGGGATCATTTTTAAAAAGCTGTGATGCATAAAGGGTTCGGGTTGGGGAAATACCTTGGGTTAACTTGGGTTGGGTTTGCCCTGGGTTTTGATCACTTTCATGTTTGCGGTCACACAGCAATAAATTGCCCAACGGGAAAAAAAACTTGAACCCGATTTCGCGGTAAATATCATATCGTTGTAATCATTGGAGGCTGAACGTAAATCGTGAACGGTTTCGACCATTTTTACCATTTTAATAAAAGATCAACATCAACTTAGGGACCGGTCATTATTTATCGCCTGGGGGGGGGGGGGGGGGGGGTCGGAGGATTTTGGGCTAAACACGATGAAATTTAGCCGATCCCCCCTTTAAATTTTATTTTATTGAAGTGATCCCCCCTCATAACTATATATAACTTTCGTGATCCCCCCCCCCCATGTCTTTGTACCCATATTCACCTTTCGACGTGTATATTTAGTGTTTTAAACGCTAATATACAGGTAGTATTTCTAACTATGATGTACTTACAGCATAATAAAGCCGTTATCGCGCAGTCTTTTTTTAAAAGTGTCTCTTGATCCGTGTCTTTTTCTAGTCTGGATCCAGACATCTGAATTCAGTTGACATACAAGCAATCTTGCTTAAAACTGCAAAGTGCTTGAAACTGCAATCAGTGCTTGAAACTGCAAAGTTACTTTTTTTAGAGTGCCAAATAGCAGTCCGCCAAGTCCCTATCAGCAGGTCATATTTAGCGACAATTCGGCCATCTGGAAGGGCTAGGATCGGCCACTGTTCCTGTCTCCTTTTTTATTTTCATCTATAGTGTTATAGATCAGCCTTTGTAGCTTTGCTCACATTTTTATAATTTTTTTTTTGTTCGTTTTCTTTTTGTTTTCCTTTTTTTTTTCATCCAGTGTTTGCTTGTACAGTAACTTCAGCTATTTGGTCATCTGGTACAAAAGTTAAAACTGGCATACGAACAGTTGACTGTTCATCGAGATCAGCAATGACAAGATCATCTTCGCTATCCTCGTCATCATCTAACTCCGTATCTGATTCTTCTTCACTCTCTTCCTCACTGCTGGACAACTCATTCCCGTTGCCTGGACTTCTCTGTCGATAGTAATGGTAGCGAATTGCCTTTATCTTGTCCAGCTTTATACCAACAGTGGTCAGGCCATGTTCCTTAAGGTACAGGTCGAGCTGTCTCACCTTCAGCTTTTCAACTTTGCCATTCTCAATAAGTATGCCCCACTGGTAGTCCTTGTATGCTAGTTCCTCTTCTAACCTTTTTTTTCTCCTTAGCCTCTCTTGTTCTAATATCCTTCCTGATGTTGATATCATTTAGATGGCCTAGGTATTCAATGACATAATCGTCTGGAGCACGACCTGTTGTCGGCGTTTCGTACACATCCATAAAGTGCCCGGGATTTTGCTTGTCTTGCACAGGCTGAGGGATTCTTTCTGTTACTGGTCCCACCCATCTGTTGTTGGTACACCAGGAATAGAGTGTGGAGCTTGCATCGCTTTGCTTATTGCAGGCATCCCGACAAAATTCAAAAAAGAGCTCTCCTCGGACGTAGTGGTCCTCAATAAAACTCTCTATTTTACTAAGATATGCCGCACCGGGTATTTCGGCCTTACTGTTTTCTGAAGCATTTCGGTACGTATTTAACCCAGAAAAAAACAAACAAACACGCTTTTTACAATGTTTCAGTTATCAGAAGTTTATATAGTTCACAATTTAGAATTCACCTGTCATGTTTAAAGATGAACATTAGCTAAGTCATAAGCACGTTATAAAAGGAAAAATATAAAAGCGTTAAAACAAAGCTTTCTCGATATAAATTGAAATGCACACATTCGCCAGTGTGACAGACTTCCGTTTTTTAAATAAAGTTGTGTTAGAACAAATTGAGATTGCAAATGCTATCATCTCCCAGCAGAATGGGTACATTTATGTTGTATGCTTTCAAACTGGCATTGTTCAAGCAGATTTGAGTGGTCCCCCCTCTGAATCCTTCCAAAATTTTCAGTGATCCCCCCCTTTTGGGCTCTCAGTTACGACTGATCCCCCCCCTCTGTTCTCCTAAAAATCAAGTGATCCCCCCCAAAATCCTCCGACCCCACCCAGATGATAAATAATGACCGGTCCCTTAGCGTGGCAAGAGCGATACATCTCTTAATTAGACCCAAATCGAAGACGTCGACTTCATTCATTTATAAGAAAGGCAAGACTTGATTTTTCACCTTGGGGAAATCGGTCGCACACAAAAATTTGCTTTCCCATGGGCAACAACCATTTGCCAACGGGTAAAATCACTAGCGTGACCGCACCTAATGACAATGATTATTGAACCAGAAGGTGCATAGGTGATTTTCCTGACGCAGTGGAAGATGTTCGAAAAACCGGATATTTCCTAAACTGCCGAATTGCCAGCCTTGAATTTAATTCAGTTTTATTTTACACGTACTTATTTATATCTCGACTAAATCGTCTTGTATTGACACGACCGGTAACCCTGAGAAAACAGCTCAGCCTGTAATCCTCTTCTTTCCTTTTTCTTTAAGAGACGAGCTTTTTCCCCCTTTGGTCATCCACCGACTTTCCTTCTCAGCAAAAAAAATAAAATAAAATGAAATAAAAAAATAGGAAAACCGCCTGATGGCAGGTTAAAGTTTCGGGAGCCATTTGACTGGCCCTAACGCATGCTCGAAGTGTAAACTTGTCTAATTGTAAGTACAACACAAGAGAAAAGAGGGAAACGTAATAACCTTTTACCGTTTTCCAACTTATGGCCTTGAATGCCCGAACTTGCTTCAATTATTAGTCAGTTAAAGTATGTTGCGTTTTAGTTTATTAAATGAATGACATCTGCTCATGTTCACGAACAAAACGTTATAACGGTCAAGGGTAGAAAAATAAACTGGTTTGAAAGTTATTATTATGACAGTTGGCGAGTGGCAAAAATTCGAAAAACGGAAATGAAAACCAATACGTGATTGTGAGTTTCCTTCGGAAAAAAAATTGGATTTAATTCTTCCGAAATGGCTAAAAAATGTGTCAGTATAAGTCATAAAGTAGAGCGCAGTTTTATCTATTTTGTCCACTACAGTTTTTGAAAATCATACAGTTATTGACCTTGCTCGTTCTCAGAATCTGATTGTCTTTTGCCACTTTGGAAAGTTCAAATTGTTTGGCTGAAAAAAAATTTATATATGGATATCGTTGCCCTTGGCTTCGATCACTTCATGACATCATTATCAATGGTGAAGATTTTTTCCCCAAGTTTTGTTTCCTTGTTTGTTTTCTTTTTCCTTACCTATACTGACCTATTTTTTTTTCAGATACGCACTTGCGTACGTGCGTAAAGCAGGTCCACCCCTGGATTCTTTTCTGCTAAACACGTTTTAAAATCCCTTGATTAAAAAGCTAATTCGTCGTGATGTGAATAAATCAAAGAAAAAAGGAAAAAAGAAAAATTTTTTTTCTGGTTATAACTCTTATTGTTTTTGATTCCAAGTGTACTAATGAAGGCTTCTTTTGATCTTTCAATCGATAAACGACCTGGCCCTAAGTTGTCCAAAGGTGGATATAACGTTTGAAGTTACTCCTTTCAGTGGATAACACAAATAGTTTCACGCCTTAATACTTTTCCGCTGCCGAGTGAATAGTGATTTATTCGGTGGATATCTTTATCTAATGTTTGAACAACCGGAGGCATAACAGCTAGTTTTATATCGAATGATCTTCTTAATTTAAGGGAAACGTCCAAGTCCAGTGAATATCAAACTGATAAACACTTTAAGATTATGAATCTCTTGTCAAATCACTGTCAAAACAACAACAACAAAAAAAAGGTCAGAACTCAGCTTTCAGTTCAATATTTTGAGTGTCTCACAAAAAAACCCCGGTCCTTTTTAAAACAAACTGAACAGAGAACTACCAGAGAAATAAATATTTTTCTACGTATTCAAGTGAGAAATATGTGGTCATTTAAACTGATCGTTGAGACGAAATTAAACAGTAACGAAATTAGTTTTGTGTCACAGGCATATCTCCTTATGACTGTTGTAAAGCTTGCTATGAATTTCATCTCCGGTGTTACAGTAACGCTTTCAACTGATATAGGACAAAGACTTTAAAATTATGGCACGAATTACACTCCTAGCGGTGATTTTGTTAGCAGCATGGGCAAACTTTAAAAGTTTGTAAGCTGCACCCTCAGACGACACAAGTGCCAATATCTGGCACTATTTATAGACATTGGCACCAACTTTCTCAGCTATTTTCGCACCATCAATGCCGTTTATTTCCTTCCGTGCCTATGTTGTATTTAAAAGGAAACTAACCTTTAATAGCAAAATAACAACTTACGTTTGTTTGTTTTTCTTTTAAAATTTCAAATATACGATGAGAGTTTTATTAGGTAAAAGCAAACGATGCTTTCAACATATTCGTGGAGATGGTTAATAATAACAGTTTAAAGGCTAAACTAATGTCTAAAACCTTTTACTTCAAGTTACCAAACCGGGAATACCGCCTCGCATTGCTCGTGAACGTGCGTTAATGAATTATAATAGCTATAGCTTTAAACGCCGACCATGTTTTCAACATTAATCCATTGGTTTGTCTTCTTCCAAACTTTGTCTGAAGTTTTATATGTCTCAACTTTCACCAAAGGTAAGTTCTACAATTCCTCGCCAGTAAAGGCAGGCTTATGACTTATTTGATATGTGTCTTACACTCATTTTTGCAGCGGTGGAGTTTAATGATCAATGGAAAATATGGATTGGCATGAAGCGGTCCCATTTATGACATGATTGTGTTTTTGTAGTTTTTATTGTACAAATCTCTCTTGAGCTAAATGTCATGTTAACCAGTTTGCAAGTCTGGCATTGGCTAATCATTTAATGCTTTCTTGTTTTTTCTTTTTCATAGACTTAGACTCTGAATTTCGCCAAGATATTTTCTCACAAGACGATTATCATTATTTGAATGTTCCTGTGCTTGGATCATTCACAGTGGACAACACCTTTGATTGTACGTTGAAGTGTCTTAGAAATCCTTGTTGCTTTTCTGTTAACCTGGCCGCCTACAGAGGAGCCAATGGAAAGATATGGTGCGAGTTGCTGTCCTCTGAAAAGTACGGCAACCCCGAGAAGTATAAAAGGAACCAAACCTCGCATCACTTAAGTACCATCCTAGAGGTATAGCATTATTGTTATCAATATTATTATCATTCATTGTCATTGTCATTATCATTATCATCGTCATCAGCATCAGCATCATCATTATCGTTATCGCAGGAGACCATAACCCAGAGTGAGCAACTCCCATAGTAGGCCTTTGTCACGGCGTTTTTACGGACCACTTTATTATTAGACACGTTTTAGGGTAATTTTTCCCGTGAAAAAAGAGAATCTCCACCATGTCTAGGAGCGCATTCGAAGTATAAGGTATCAAAAAGTAAAACTAAATGTCATTTAAAGGCAAAAAATATCCTCTTAGGTCGGCAGGTTTTGTTGACTGGTTTGTGGAATTTAAAAGATATTCAAAACTCGTTGTCGTAGTAGTAATCAAAGCGGAGCTCCATGAGTAAGAAAATTTGCTTAGCTATGCATTCAAGAAATTTTGGTTCTGACAAAATTGTCCGTACGTTGCGTACGTACGTCCACCTGTTCATGAAAGCCGGGGTGAAATTTTGCATTTCAAGCACCCGCGCGTTTCGGCGGTAAATTGCATGGCCACCCAGACTTTTAGAGAGAAAAAATACAACAACAACAAAGCCGATTCTTTCTTTCGACTAAATTTTAATGTCAACATTGACGTAAAGTGGATAACAGAGAATGAGCTAGAGCAAGAGATAAAAAAAAAGAAACAAAGGAGACCAATTTCATTGGAAGAAAAACGTGACAATTTTATAGCAGCGGTGAGAAAATGAGAACATCATTCCTTCATAAAACGTGTAACTAGGCAGTGTCTGGACGTTTCACGTTGTAGTCGTGTAAAACAACGGCGAAGAAATGTACCAAAAAAGCGTGCTGCACATCACGTTTTCGTTGCCGTCGCCGCTTAGCATTACTCGATTTTATGTTTTGTTTGAGTAACCTATAAATATTAACGACAGCTTCGCTTTTAGTCCTGACTAAATCTATATATTTTAAAATACTAATGGTGATGTTGCTACTTTCAGACCTCAGGTACTCACTGGACATGTTGCAACGAACATACTTGTGCGCAAAATTCGAGACATCTCAACTGCCCTTGTCATGAGGGAATTATTGGAGCATCTTCCCAAATAGGTAACAAAAAAGCGTTGACTGAAACTGAAAAAGTGCCCTTGTCTTAGTTTGAATAGAGGACATTAACACTAGCAGGACTACTAGTGAATATGATCATTTTTTTCAGCGATCAAGTCATGTCAAGACTGGTATCAAGAGAACCCAGACGAGTAGGTTACTTCTATTTTTCATTAAAGTCTTTTTTTGCTCGAGTTGGTTTTAAATGACATCAACGCTTTAGTACTAGGCAAGGTTGTGAAACTGTTTCTTTTATGTAAACAGTAAAAAACCTGCATGTTTTGACAACCTTAAAGAATGCTCTAGTGTCCGCCTAATACAGGTTTGTCAGGTTTAACTGCAGTTGTTAACCAAAAAGTGTCTTCTTTGTCTAGGACAAACAAAACACAGATGATTACAATTATCTTTGACTCAAAGCCAACATCCGTTCTCTGTCAGATGGGAGATTTTGGATGTGGGAATGGCGGATGGACACCGGTCATGAAGATGGACGGCAACAAGGTACCGAGCAGCCTCTGTCAGGCTTTTAGATAGTAGGGACATCAGACCCTCTGTATGGGTGTTTCCGACGAAATCGAACGCGAAGAGCGTCATTGGTTGGGATGAGCTTGTTAGAAGCGTTTCCACTCAAAAAAAAATGTTCAATATGCGACGATTTCGTGCTCGCCTGAAAAAACGACGATTTGATGAAAAATGTGGGACAAAGTCGACGTAAGCAGGTACCCATGCAGAGGCTCACATCACCAAAATAAAACAGGCGAAGCGTTCTTATTCTGCGTTCAGTTCAGTTCAGTTCATTTTTATTTAGCCAAAATATATAACAATACAGGAATACATATAGAAATTGTAAGTCGCTATTTAAGAGTTTTTTTGGGAGTGAGAGAAGATTGAGGATTAGGTTGAGGCGCGCGCGAGGTCTCTTGGGAAGGGAAGAAGACCCCGCGCGCACCTCAACCTAATCCCCAATCTTCTCTCACCCCAAGAAAACACTTAAATAGCGACTGGGTACGAGTTTGCAGAAGGCTTATGAAGCCTGGGCTCCCCAGTCCGAAGAAAAATATATTAAAAATAGGAACTAAACAGAGACTGAGTTATGTTATGAATTCAGTAACAAGATATAGAAAAACGTTCTTAACTCTGGATTGGAAGGACTATAAGGAAAGGACATCGCAAATGTCATGATGCATACATCAATAATTTATCGTTCAATTAATTTGACGGCAAAGTACCTGTTTCTCTCACAGCAAACTTTTGAATACAGTTCCCCTCTCTGGAGCAACAATGAAACCTTTAACCTTGACGGAGGGAAGACTGGGTTTGACTCACAGGAGACCAAACTTCCCTCCTACTGGAACACATCCTTCTCCAAGATCTGCCTCGGTATGAAGATCAATGACAACCAGTCCAAGTTTATTGTTATCAACAAGCAGGCGAACTCCTTGTACTCTCTGATCGCTGATGGGCAATACCGCAAAACCTCACTGGGTCGTGACAAGTGGAAGTCGCTGATTGGTTCTGAAGCCTCCTTGCAGAAACACTGTAACAAGGAAGGGTTCAATGCTGTTGGTGGTAAACCTAGTAATTCCAAAGCAAGAATCGGTATCATTAGTAACCAGCAAAACGATTGCGCCTCTTGCGACTCTAGAATTGGATTTGGCACTGGTGGAAAGCATGACAAGAACAACTCATGTGGAAACGAGGCTACAATTGATTCAGATAATGGGGATAAGCATATTAAGAGAATGGGATACATTTTAGTCCAGTGAAAGGAAACTGATCTGGGCTAATTTACTTTAATTTGGGGCCAAACGAAAGCTTTCTTAAGGAGCCGGTTGTTTATTACCTGTGAGGGAGGGGGGAGGGCAGCCATTTTACTTGATGTTCATTTTCCAGCACTTTACTTTTAGGGGTTTATTTTCAGATGAGAAAGCTTTTAATACCTGAGGGTTATTTTAATATATTTCATGAAAGTAGTGAAAAGGCAGTAAGGAGCTTGAATTAAAATTGAATGTACAAGCCGTAAATACTGTAGAAACTCCGATCTTACAAACACGACTGTTAGTAGATAAATTATGTGCAGGTGACAGAACGTCAACACGATTTGCAGCCAAAATCAGTGATTCGTAATTTACCAGCAATAGGGTTCATCGGGTTAAGAGAGGGAGTCACTTTCACGATATGTCAAATTTATGAGGGGTCATTTCTAAAAAGCTGAGATCCAGGAAGGGTTGGATTTGAAAATCTTCTTAGCCTTCTCATACTTCTCAAAATGGCCGCTTCCCCCACCTCACAGGTAATAAACGACTAGCCCTTAAATTAACTCGAGATCCCGTTAATTTTTTTTGTAGATAAACAATAGGTTATTTCTAGATTGGATTAAAGTAACCATTATGCATAAGAGGTAAAAGGTACACTGGAAAACCAAGATAAAAATCTTTAACTAATTTTCTCCATTGTTCCTCATAGTTTATGCGCACAACATTTCATGTTGAGATTGTATGTCGCTAAGAGGGCTGGAAAAGTTTTTAGACACGGATAGTCTTTCTCAAATTGTGATCAATCATGGTTTCAGAGGAGGCTGATACGGTTGCTGCACGGATGGGAAGACAATCTGCGAAGACCACGTTTGATGTGTGAGGTGATAAGCTGTGATAAGAGAGGGAAAGGCAGACTTCACATCAGTGAAACATTTCCGACATTTTTTTGAACAGGAATATGGGTTGTTGTTGTTGTTGTTGTTTTTCTTTTGGAGAGAGAAGGATGAATGGCGCCAGCTCATGGACACCACCAAAAAAAGGGCGATTATTTGAACTGAGACAAGATCATTACACAGCCAGCATTATCTTACCAGTTTTTTTAAGAGCCTGGGTTAGTGTCAGCCTAGTCCCTAGGCGTTCTCTCTTGATCCTTTGTCCGCGCGAAGTCTCGGTGACGTCACAGCTTATGGTAGAGTCCAGGAATGACCGAGCCGAAAACGCCTGGGGACTAAGCTGGGTTAGTGTTTTGTCCTGGATTTAAACTGGGCCTCCCGCTCAGAAAGTCTGAGCCCGTGAACCGGCCGAGCAGTGGTTACAGGCATGTATATCAATGAGATGACTTTTTTGGTTCAAAACAAACGGTAAGGACACAGACATGCGTGCTGGGATGTTAAAAAATAACAGGGACAGTGTTATTTCAGGTAAATTCTGAAGATGAATCTGATGATGTCTACCACGGCACAGGTTGTCGAAACGTCAGTCATTGTCAAGAACGGTACTACGATCATCCGGACGATCATTCTCAACCTACTTTTGAAAAACTTTTGAGACTCGATTTTGAAGTGACTCCTGGGTTCAAACCGAGCCTCGATTGCCGGTCGCTGCTCGGAAAACCAGCCAAAGCTCCTCCACCGGAGACATAATTAAAACTGTAGCTGTTTGTTCTTCATTATTTGGCGCGAAATTCTCTTTTTTAATGTTTTCCTGTTACTAATAATGACTGAGTAACTGAGACAGCTTATACACCAGCTAGGTTAGTTTTGCGTGATTATCTTCCCTCGCTACTGTACAAGTCGCTATTTATTTTTCAACCATTTTTTGTCCTTAGCGCAGCAACCTTAGCTTGTGACACAGCAAGCGGAATTTCTCAGTGCCTTGTATTCTATGCATTAGTGCTGCAAACAAACAGTCGGCTGATTCCAAAAGGACGCTAAGGCTTCTGGGAACAAACATCTTCGGAATGAAAAAAGCATTTCCCGTTGATTCTCAAAATGATATTTTAGTTGACAAATTCCTAGAGCGATTTTGCTTTGGAAGTATATCACTTGTGAAGAAAAAGGTTGTGATTCTGGTTTCCATCCCCGTACCTTTCTGCCACCTAAAATGGTTTTTTTACATTCTATTGCTGCATTATTTTTTCATTCAAGTTCTTTAACTGTAATTGAAAATGTCAGGTGTCAGATGTGTTAAAAGTCTTGTCTTGTATTGTCTTGAGTGTTCAAAAAACACTGATATTATACCTTTTTTAGATCTAAGAGGGGGCGTTTATTCCCGATAGGAGGCGTTTAAAAGAGACAGACGTAAATTGCCATAAATGTTGCAAGTTCAACAAAACTAATATTCTTTCGGCAAAGATATAGCTAGATATCAAGGGAGTTTGAAAAGAGCGGAATCTTCTGTCCACCAATAATGTTATGTGTAGGCTATTCTAGATATCCACATCGCTCTTTCAAATCTCTACATCGATGCCAGAATCCTTGTTTAAGTTAATTGTGTTGTCATATCCTTACGTTGAACTTGACAATGAACAAAATGTAATGAGCAGACCCTTGTTGATCAAGCAAGAAAAACTGAATAAATTGAATGATTTCTCTCCTCTTGGCTAATTCCTGGTATTTTGGAATACTGTCATAGGGGGGCGTCTGTTAGAGAGGGTCGTCTAATACAAACTTAACATTGAAATGGGGGTGTGGCCCGCGCAGGGATTTCGCCCAGAAGGCGAAATCCCGAGGAAGCATCCTAGTGGCTCGCACTCATAGAAAAGTACTTATAGTTAAAAAATACAGTCAGTATACCAGAAAAATCTCGATTTCCTAGATCAGGGGTCGAATGGAATCGTTGGGTAATGATGACGTTTCTATTATTCATGCCCGCAAGTAAAAGACCGTTAAGATGACGTAAAACAGAAAATCCCCGAAGGGACCGCTTAGGTTGATTTTGTGACATTTATTATACAGTCATACTTCGATACTCTTGCGTTACTTAGTGACATTCTGTGGAGCAGCTGTTTTTAAAGTTATGGACCAAAAGACACTCGTTAAGCGCGAATGAAGTTATAGGTTGCGTATATTTGTATATAGACACTTGGAGAGTTTGCCAGACACGAGTGTATCATTCACAAATCTATGATTGGACACAATTTGCCCGACACCCTTTCTTTCTCTCTAGGGGAATAAGGCTCAGTCCACAAACAAGCAAAACGAGTGAATCAACGGCTTGCTTATCACTAGCAGAACGATGGACGATTACACTAAAAATTCGCCGACTATTAAATTCTATGCTGACGTATTCCATGCTCACAAAAGTCCCTCTGATCTATAATTTTTTTTCTTTTAAAACAAGTATTGTGTTGAACGGTTAAAACTGAAATGACTGGAGCGCCCGAGCGTGAATTGATCAAACCTCTTAATTTGTAAGGCTTACTTTACGGCTAATAAAATGAACTGTACGAAAAATTCCAACTTCGAATCAAATCTTTTCTTATGGTTTAGAATAAAATATTCTCGAAACTGAGAATGTTTTGATCAAGGTGGGGGAGGGAGGGTGGGGTGGGTGTAAATTGAACTGAATCAGTGCATGAAACCTGTTTTTGTGTTTCCTGTTTTTATCTCGCCTATTGTATGGAATATGTGTGAAAATCTTCATTATGAAAAGGTATATTTCGAAGAGCTACACAACGACCAAGAATACTATTGACCGACAACATACAGACCGGGGCAGCTGTAGTGTCACCTATTACTAGACCTTACTAGTTAGATAAGAGGCGTTTATTTGATAGTGGGCGTCTATTAGATCCTTTTCCGTAACTTGCTCTATACAGCAAAATCCTCTGCATTTTCATGAAATTTTAATTCCTCCGAGTTTGCCAAGATATTTTCACGCAAGAAGATTATCATTATCTAAATGCTTGTCTATTAATCTGCTAGGTGGCTGTATTTGCAGGTGACAGCATCATCAATAATTACTAATTCATCCCGATCGAGTCATTTCAACTCATATCGTGCACGAGCCGTCAATGGTAACAAGCCAGTTGAAGTCTAAACAGTTACGATAAACGTTTTCCTCTAGGTTTCTCTTTGTTATGCTAATTTTGTTAATAATTAAAAGCTTTAAGGTCCAAACACATTTTTATCACTGGGATAAGTAAT
Organism: Porites lutea; assembly: GCF_958299795.1. Classification (NCBI taxonomy): domain Eukaryota; kingdom Metazoa; phylum Cnidaria; class Anthozoa; order Scleractinia; family Poritidae; genus Porites; species Porites lutea. The sequence goes on from NC_133207.1 coordinate 29,284,125, forward strand.
AATAATAATAATAATAATAATAATAATAATAATAATAATAATAATAATAATAATAATAATAATAATTGACACAAAAACACGCAAACTATTGAACATGCACAAGATGTTACATCCTAAAGCAGATGTGGAAAGGCTGTACATCCCAAGAAAAGATGGAGGTAGGGGCCTGATTGATGTAGAAACAGCATTCAAAACTGCAACAATAGGGCTTGATCACTATCTGAAGCACAAGGAAGGGCAATATCCAAAACAGGTGCTTGAACATGAAAGATCTAAAGCCAAAAATTCAATATCCAAGAATGCTACTAAATTCAAAAGGGAAGTAACAATGCCAGAGATTGAGAACAGAGTAGATAAATCTGCCTCTGAAAATGCTAAAGCCCTGAAACACGTGTTTAAGTCCAGGATGAAGTCAATGAAAGAAGAAAAGTGGAAAAACAAAGCATTGCATGGCCAGTATCCAAAGATCCTAGAGAAACCTCATGTAGACACAGTCACTACCAACAAATGGTTGTCAAGTAATTTGAAAGGGGAAACAGAGGGACTACTTGTTGCAGCTCAAGACCAGGCAATAAACACCAGAAACTACCAGAAAATAATATGTGGCCAGCAAGTGGAGAGCAAATGCAGATTGTGTTCGCAACATGAAGAGACAGTGGACCATATTGTATCTGGATGTGAGGTATTAGCCAAAACAGAGTACATCTCCGGGCACAATAATGCTGCAGCATATCTCCATTGGAGCATATGTAAAGATCATGATATAGAGATTGCAGACAAATGGTACGAACACGAACCAGAGACCGTGATACACAATAAAGATAACAACATCACCATCATGTGGGACATGCCAGTCAATACTGATAGAACTATAACAGCGAACAGACCAGATATCATCGTTAAAGATTCAGTGAATTCCACCTGCAAACTTATTGATATGACTGTTCCATCAGATAGAAACATCGCACTGAAGGAAACTGAAAAAAAATGCAAGTACAAAGACCTAGAACTAGAAATACAGAGAATGTGGCATATGAAAACCGTAGTGATCCCTGTGGTTGTTGGTGCGCTTGGTACAGTGAAGAGGGGTATGGTAGAAAACATCAAGAAAGTATCAGAGAGAGCTAGTATGACAGAGATTCAAAAGATCTGCATGCTGGGATCTGCACGAATCCTTAGAAAGGTGCTCAGTGTATGAACAGAATGATTGACTTGAGTGACTGACGCTCTAGGTGCATGGTTTGCGCCCGGCTGATGCGCAAAAAGAACACCAGCAAAGACTGTGATAATAGAGATAATAATAATAATAATAATAATAGTAAAACAATAGCTCAGGGAGCGATACTGAGGAACTTTTTAAAAAAGGTCACTCGACGGAAAATGCAATTGTTAACAAAGGGTCAGAACTATGCAAAGTCTGCACTTCTTGGCCGCAATTTAGGGAAAGGTCTGTGAAGTAGAAGAAATTTTGTTGTTTCCAGGACAAAAACTAGTTTTTCAAATTATTAAACCAAAATAATGGTAATTAACTTAGTTTTTTTTTGCTGTTGTAGGTAATATTTCACACTGTTAAGTATTTCTTTCTGGAAATTTTCACTAAAATGTGATTCCAACTATTTCTAGGCTAAAACCGTCAATTCAGTTTAACCAGGCGATTTTATTCAACATGTATTCTTTAATTTAAGTGTCGACTACTGTTGATGTTCAGAATGTTTATTGAAATAAGGATTTGAAGGTCAACAGTAGTGGACACTTTATTTTTAATATATTGGTTATTAAGCGATATCAGGCGTCAGTTGGCTAACTATGATAATAATGGCAACGATAATATAAACATGTTTCATCTTTGTTATGCTAATCCATAGCTAATACTTTGGAATTTGTTGTTTAAACGGCCCATTTTTTCCTTCAACTCAATAATTTTAAACGATGTTTTTTTCGGCTGAAGTTCTGCCTGGTTTGAATTACTCATGCTAAAAAAAATTCTAAAAAAAAAATTCTAAACAGGATGAGCTGACCATTATTTCATAAATTGCATTCATATTTTGCGAGAGAGACGTGAATATCTGTCTGTAGAAAGAGTTAACCCGGTTTGAGTTTTTTCGCATAAAATTGCATGAAAATTGCTCTTTCCTTTTCACCTGTCTGAACTTTTCTCGTGAGTTTATACACGGTGCTTGCTTGCAGTAAATTTTTCAACATGCAGCACTAATCAGCCACGATTTCTTAGATAACGTTGTATTGTGCTTCTAAAGGATAAAAAATATTTTAAGAGACTCTTTTTCTAACCATTTTTTTCCTGCACGAGAACGACGGAGTATTCATTTAACCAAAGTATAATTCTTTGGCGCAAAACATTAATTATGTTTTATAAAGGTAAAGACTATAATCTTTGTGCGTGTGCGCATACAATTTTCCGCTTTTCTCTGCCTTTCTCTTCTAGTCTGGAACTTCCGTCAAAAGATGAAATTTGAACGCATGTCACTGAGACCAATACACAAACAAAGTTTCAGTGAGTATCAAGAGATTAAATTTGGTGTTAGAAACATAAAGGAAGACATATTTCTTGAAATAAGTTAAGTTAGGACTACTTTTCAAAGGGATTTCAACCGATTTTTGCCGCATGTGACCGCCAGTCAGTTAATGCGAGTAACGGACCTTTGATAACTGTTATACTGAACTATTTTTAAAGACTGATCAAAGCAGTTTGGCTAGTATTTTTTGCTGCTGAATATTAAACTCTATTCTTACGTCCATGGACAGCTTATCATCGCCACATACTCTCTCAGTTTGAAACTTTCAAATTGATGATTTTCACCTGGTCAATTTTTTTGTTTGGACACCTCAGCCATTTATGAATTTTAGTCATTTAATTTTTAATTAACTATCTGGCAATGTGTATTTATGATAACGTTTTAGTGTTCGAGTGATATTTCGTAATTTTTAAGGCTGGACATTTTGAAAAATTGTTTTTTAACAAACGTTACAATTGTGGAAACTTTTCGTTAGAATATTACGTTAAGAGCAGCATTACATCAGAATATAGCTTCATTCCTGTCAGCTGCGAAATTAGACAGTGTGTATTTAAGAAAGTCTAATACAAACTTTATTTGAGAGTGACCGTCTATCAGATCATTTACGCTATCTTTGCTTTTGACAGAACACGTCACTGACAACGCACAAGTCAATCGATTCAATTGTGGTCATTTAAAAGCAAACGATGCTTTCAACATATTCGTGGAGATGGTAAATAATAACAGTTTAAAGGCTAAACTAATGTCTAAAACCTTTTACTTCAAGTTACCAAACCGGGAATACCGCCTCGCATTGCTCGTGAACGTGCGTTAATGAAGTATAATAGCTATAGCTTTAAACGCCGACCATGTTTTCAACATTAATCCATTGGTTTGTCTTCTTCCAAACTTTGTCCGAAGTTTTATATGTCTCAACTTTCATCACAGGTAAGTTCTACAATTCCTCGCCAGTAAAGGCAGGCTTATGACTTATTTGATATGTGTTTCACAGTCATTTTTGCAGAGGTGCAGTTTAATGATCAATAGAAATACATGGATTGCCATGAAGCGGTCCCATTTATGACATGATTGTGTTTTTGTGGTTTTTATTATACAAATCTTTCTAGAGCTAAATGTAATGGTAACCAGTTTGCAAGTCTGGCATTGGCTAATCATTTAATGCTTCCTTGTTTTTTTTTTCATAGAGTTAGACTCTGAATTTCGTCAAGATATTTTCACACAAGACGATTATCATTATTTGAATGTTCCTGTGGTTGGATCATTCACAGTGGACAACACCTTTGACTGTACGTTGAAGTGTCTGAGGAATGCTTGTTGCTTTTCTGTTAACCTGGCTGCCTACAGAGGAGCCAATGGAAAGATATGGTGCGAGTTGTTGTCCTCTGAAAAGCACAGCAACCCCGAGAAGTATAAAAGAAACCAAACCTCGCATCACTTAAGTACCATCCTAGAGGTATAGCATTATCATTATCAATGTTATTATTATTCATTGTCATTGTCATTATCATTATCATCGTCATCGTCATCGTTATCAGCATCATCATTATCGTTATCGCAGGAGCCCATAACCCAGAGTGAGCAACTCCCATACTAGGCCTATGTCACGGCGTTTTTACGGACCAGTTTATTTTTAGACACGTTTTAGGGTAATTTTTCCCGTGAAAAAAGAGAATCTCCACCATGTCTAGGAGCGCATTCGAAGTATAAGGTATCAAAAAGTAAAACTAAATGTCATTAAAAGGCAAAAAATATCCTTTTAGGTCTGCAGGTTTTGCTGATTGGTTTGTGGAATTTAAAAGATATTTAAAACTCGTTGTTGTAGTAGTAATCAAAGCGGAGCTCCATGAGTAAGAAAATTTGCTTAGCTATGCATTCAAGAAATTTTGGTTCTGACAAAATCGTCCGCACGTTGCATACGTACGTCCACCCGTTCATGATAGCCGGGGTGAAATTTTGCATTTCAAGCACCCGGACTTTTAGAGAGAAAAAATACAACAACAACAAAGCCGATTCTTTCTTTCGACTAAATTTTAATGTTTACATTGACGTAAAGTGGATAACAGAGAAAGAGCTAGAGCGAGAGATAAAAAAAAATAAAAATAAAAAGGAGACCGATTTTATATCAGCGGTGAGAAAATGAGAACATCATTCCTTCATAAAACGTGTAACTAGGCAGTGTCTGGACGTTTCACGTTGTAGTCGTGTAAAACAACGGCGAAGAAATGTACCAAAAAAGCGTGCTGCACATCACGTTTTCGTTGCCGTCGCCGCTTAGCATTACTCGATTTTATGTTTTGTTTGAGTAACCTATAAATATTAACGACAGCTTCGCTTTTAGTCCTGACTAAATCTATATATTTTAAAATACTAATGGTGATGTTGCTACTTTCAGACCTCAGGTACTCACTGGACATGTTGCAACGAACATACTTGTGCGCAAAATTCGAGACATCTCAACTGCCCTTGTCATGAGGGAATTATTGGAGCATCTTCCCAAATAGGTAACAAAAAAGCGTTGACTGAAACTGAAAAAGTGCCCTTGTCTTAGTTTGAATAGAGGACATTAACACTAGCAGGACTACTAGTGAATATGATCATTTTTTTCAGCGATCAAGTCATGTCAAGACTGGTATCAAGAGAACCCAGACGAGTAGGTTACTTCTATTTTTCATTAAAGTCTTTTTTTGCTCGAGTTGGTTTTAAATGACATCAACGCTTTAGTACTAGGCAAGGTTGTGAAACTGTTTCTTTTATGTAAACAGTAAAAAACCTGCATGTTTTGACAACCTTAAAGAATGCTCTAGTGTCCGCCTAATACAGGTTTGTCAGGTTTAACTGCAGTTGTTAACCAAAAAGTGTCTTCTTTGTCTAGGACAAACAAAACACAGATGATTACAATTATCTTTGACTCAAAGCCAACATCCGTTCTCTGTCAGATGGGAGATTTTGGATGTGGGAATGGCGGATGGACACCGGTCATGAAGATGGACGGCAACAAGGTACCGAGCAGCCTCTGTCAGGCTTTTAGATAGTAGGGACATCAGACCCTCTGTATGGGTGTTTCCGACGAAATCGAACGCGAAGAGCGTCATTGGTTGGGATGAGCTTGTTAGAAGCGTTTCCACTCAAAAAAAAATGTTCAATATGCGACGATTTCGTGCTCGCCTGAAAAAACGACGATTTGATGAAAAATGTGGGACAAAGTCGACGTAAGCAGGTACCCATGCAGAGGCTCACATCACCAAAATAAAACAGGCGAAGCGTTCTTATTCTGCGTTCAGTTCAGTTCAGTTCATTTTTATTTAGCCAAAATATATAACAATACAGGAATACATATAGAAATTGTAAGTCGCTATTTAAGAGTTCTTTTGGGAGTGAGAGAAGATTGAGGATTAGGTTGAGGCGCGCGCGAGGTCTCTTGGGAAGGGAAGAAGACCCCGCGCGCACCTCAACCTAATCCCCAATCTTCTCTCACCCCAAGAAAACACTTAAATAGCGACTGGGTACGAGTTTGCAGAAGGCTTATGAAGCCTGGGCTCCCCAGTCCGAAGAAAAATATATTAAAAATAGGAACTAAACAGAGACTGAGTTATGTTATGAATTCAGTAACAAGATATAGAAAAACGTTCTTAACTCTGGATTGGTAGGACTATAAGGAAAGGACATCGCAAATGTCATGTTGTATACATCAGTAATTTATCGTTCAATTAATTTGACGGCAAAGTACCTGTTTCTCTCACAGCAAACTTTTGAATACAGTTCCCCTCTCTGGAGCAACAATGAAACCTTTAACCTTGACGGAGGGAAGACTGGGTTTGACTCACAGGAGACCAAACTTCCCTCCTACTGGAACACATCCTTCTCCAAGATCTGCCTCGGTATGAAGATCAATGACAACCAGTCCAAGTTTATTGTTATCAACAAGCAGGCGAACTCCTTGTACTCTCTGATCGCTGATGGGCAATACCGCAAAACCTCACTGGGTCGTGACAAGTGGAAGTCGCTGATTGGTTCTGAAGCCTCCTTGCAGAAACACTGTAACAAGGAAGGGTTCAATGCTGTTGGTGGTAAACCTAGTAATTCCAAAGCAAGAATCGGTATCATTAGTAACCAGCAAAACGATTGCGCCTCTTGCGACTCTAGAATTGGATTTGGCACTGGTGGAAAGCATGACAAGAACAACTCATGTGGAAACGAGGCTACAATTGATTCAGATAATGGGGATAAGCATATTAAGAGAATGGGATACATTTTAGTCCAGTGAAAGGAAACTGATCTGGGCTAATTTACTTTAATTTGGGGCCAAACGAAAGCTTTCTTAAGGAGCCGGTTGTTTATTACCTGTGAGGGAGGGGGGAGGGCAGCCATTTTACTTGATGTTCATTTTCCAGCACTTTACTTTTAGGGGTTTATTTTCAGATGAGAAAGCTTTTAATACCTGAGGGTTATTTTAATATATTTCATGAAAGTAGTGAAAAGGCAGTAAGGAGCTTGAATTAAAATTGAATGTACAAGCCGTAAATACTGTAGAAACTCCGATCTTACAAACACGACTGTTAGTAGATAAATTATGTGCAGGTGACAGAACGTCAACACGATTTGCAGCCAAAATCAGTGATTCGTAATTTACCAGCAATAGGGTTCATCGGGTTAAGAGAGGGAGTCACTTTCACGATATGTCAAATTTATGAGGGGTCATTTCTAAAAAGCTGAGATCCAGGAAGGGTTGGATTTGAAAATCTTCTTAGCCTTCTCATACTTCTCAAAATGGCCGCTTCCCCCACCTCACAGGTAATAAACGACTAGCCCTTAAATTAACTCGAGATCCCGTTAATTTTTTTTGTAGATAAACAATAGGTTATTTCTAGATTGGATTAAAGTAACCATTATGCATAAGAGGTAAAAGGTACACTGGAAAACCAAGATAAAAATCTTTAACTAATTTTCTCCATTGTTCCTCATAGTTTATGCGCACAACATTTCATGTTGAGATTGTATGTCGCTAAGAGGGCTGGAAAAGTTTTTAGACACGGATAGTCTTTCTCAAATTGTGATCAATCATGGTTTCAGAGGAGGCTGATACGGTTGCTGCACGGATGGGAAGACAATCTGCGAAGACCACGTTTGATGTGTGAGGTGATAAGCTGTGATAAGAGAGGGAAAGGCAGACTTCACATCAGTGAAACATTTCCGACATTTTTTTGAACAGGAATATGGGTTGTTGTTGTTGTTGTTGTTTTTCTTTTGGAGAGAGAAGGATGAATGGCGCCAGCTCATGGACACCACCAAAAAAAGGGCGATTATTTGAACTGAGACAAGATCATTACACAGCCAGCATTATCTTACCAGTTTTTTTAAGAGCCTGGGTTAGTGTCAGCCTAGTCCCTAGGCGTTCTCTCTTGATCCTTTGTCCGCGCGAAGTCTCGGTGACGTCACAGCTTATGGTAGAGTCCAGGAATGACCGAGCCGAAAACGCCTGGGGACTAAGCTGGGTTAGTGTTTTGTCCTGGATTTAAACTGGGCCTCCCGCTCAGAAAGTCTGAGCCCGTGAACCGGCCGAGCAGTGGTTACAGGCATGTATATCAATGAGATGACTTTTTTGGTTCAAAACAAACGGTAAGGACACAGACATGCGTGCTGGGATGTTAAAAAATAACAGGGACAGTGTTATTTCAGGTAAATTCTGAAGATGAATCTGATGATGTCTACCACGGCACAGGTTGTCGAAACGTCAGTCATTGTCAAGAACGGTACTACGATCATCCGGACGATCATTCTCAACCTACTTTTGAAAAACTTTTGAGACTCGATTTTGAAGTGACTCCTGGGTTCAAACCGAGCCTCGATTGCCGGTCGCTGCTCGGAAAACCAGCCAAAGCTCCTCCACCGGAGACATAATTAAAACTGTAGCTGTTTGTTCTTCATTATTTGGCGCGAAATTCTCTTTTTTAATGTTTTCCTGTTACTAATAATGACTGAGTAACTGAGACAGCTTATACACCAGCTAGGTTAGTTTTGCGTGATTATCTTCCCTCGCTACTGTACAAGTCGCTATTTATTTTTCAACCATTTTTTGTCCTTAGCGCAGCAACCTTAGCTTGTGACACAGCAAGCGGAATTTCTCAGTGCCTTGTATTCTATGCATTAGTGCTGCAAACAAACAGTCGGCTGATTCCAAAAGGACGCTAAGGCTTCTGGGAACAAACATCTTCGGAATGAAAAAAGCATTTCCCGTTGATTCTCAAAATGATATTTTAGTTGACAAATTCCTAGAGCGATTTTGCTTTGGAAGTATATCACTTGTGAAGAAAAAGGTTGTGATTCTGGTTTCCATCCCCGTACCTTTCTGCCACCTAAAATGGTTTTTTTACATTCTATTGCTGCATTATTTTTTCATTCAAGTTCTTTAACTGTAATTGAAAATGTCAGGTGTCAGATGTGTTAAAAGTCTTGTCTTGTATTGTCTTGAGTGTTCAAAAAACACTGATATTATACCTTTTTTAGATCTAAGAGGGGGCGTTTATTCCCGATAGGAGGCGTTTAAAAGAGACAGACGTAAATTGCCATAAATGTTGCAAGTTCAACAAAACTAATATTCTTTCGGCAAAGATATAGCTAGATATCAAGGGAGTTTGAAAAGAGCGGAATCTTCTGTCCACCAATAATGTTATGTGTAGGCTATTCTAGATATCCACATCGCTCTTTCAAATCTCTACATCGATGCCAGAATCCTTGTTTAAGTTAATTGTGTTGTCATATCCTTACGTTGAACTTGACAATGAACAAAATGTAATGAGCAGACCCTTGTTGATCAAGCAAGAAAAACTGAATAAATTGAATGATTTCTCTCCTCTTGGCTAATTCCTGGTATTTTGGAATACTGTCATAGGGGGGCGTCTGTTAGAGAGGGTCGTCTAATACAAACTTAACATTGAAATGGGGGTGTGGCCCGCGCAGGGATTTCGCCCAGAAGGCGAAATCCCGAGGAAGCATCCTAGTGGCTCGCACTCATAGAAAAGTACTTATAGTTAAAAAATACAGTCAGTATACCAGAAAAATCTCGATTTCCTAGATCAGGGGTCGAATGGAATCGTTGGGTAATGATGACGTTTCTATTATTCATGCCCGCAAGTAAAAGACCGTTAAGATGACGTAAAACAGAAAATCCCCGAAGGGACCGCTTAGGTTGATTTTGTGACATTTATTATACAGTCATACTTCGATACTCTTGCGTTACTTAGTGACATTCTGTGGAGCAGCTGTTTTTAAAGTTATGGACCAAAAGACACTCGTTAAGCGCGAATGAAGTTATAGGTTGCGTATATTTGTATATAGACACTTGGAGAGTTTGCCAGACACGAGTGTATCATTCACAAATCTATGATTGGACACAATTTGCCCGACACCCTTTCTTTCTCTCTAGGGGAATAAGGCTCAGTCCACAAACAAGCAAAACGAGTGAATCAACGGCTTGCTTATCACTAGCAGAACGATGGACGATTACACTAAAAATTCGCCGACTATTAAATTCTATGCTGACGTATTCCATGCTCACAAAAGTCCCTCTGATCTATAATTTTTTTTCTTTTAAAACAAGTATTGTGTTGAACGGTTAAAACTGAAATGACTGGAGCGCCCGAGCGTGAATTGATCAAACCTCTTAATTTGTAAGGCTTACTTTACGGCTAATAAAATGAACTGTACGAAAAATTCCAACTTCGAATCAAATCTTTTCTTATGGTTTAGAATAAAATATTCTCGAAACTGAGAATGTTTTGATCAAGGTGGGGGAGGGAGGGTGGGGTGGGTGTAAATTGAACTGAATCAGTGCATGAAACCTGTTTTTGTGTTTCCTGTTTTTATCTCGCCTATTGTATGGAATATGTGTGAAAATCTTCATTATGAAAAGGTATATTTCGAAGAGCTACACAACGACCAAGAATACTATTGACCGACAACATACAGACCGGGGCAGCTGTAGTGTCACCTATTACTAGACCTTACTAGTTAGATAAGAGGCGTTTATTTGATAGTGGGCGTCTATTAGATCCTTTTCCGTAACTTGCTCTATACAGCAAAATCCTCTGCATTTTCATGAAATTTTAATTCCTCCGAGTTTGCCAAGATATTTTCACGCAAGAAGATTATCATTATCTAAATGCTTGTCTATTAATCTGCTAGGTGGCTGTATTTGCAGGTGACAGCATCATCAATAATTACTAATTCATCCCGATCGAGTCATTTCAACTCATATCGTGCACGAGCCGTCAATGGTAACAAGCCAGTTGAAGTCTAAACAGTTACGATAAACGTTTTCCTCTAGGTTTCTCTTTGTTATGCTAATTTTGTTAATAATTAAAAGCTTTAAGGTCCAAACACATTTTTATCACTGGGATAAGTAATAATAATAATAATAATAATAATAATAATAATAATAATAATAATAATAATAATAATAATTGACACAAAAACACGCAAACTATTGAACATGCACAAGATGTTACATCCTAAAGCAGATGTGGAAAGGCTGTACATCCCAAGAAAAGATGGAGGTAGGGGCCTGATTGATGTAGAAACAGCATTCAAAACTGCAACAATAGGGCTTGATCACTATCTGAAGCACAAGGAAGGGCAATATCCAAAACAGGTGCTTGAACATGAAAGATCTAAAGCCAAAAATTCAATATCCAAGAATGCTACTAAATTCAAAAGGGAAGTAACAATGCCAGAGATTGAGAACAGAGTAGATAAATCTGCCTCTGAAAATGCTAAAGCCCTGAAACACGTGTTTAAGTCCAGGATGAAGTCAATGAAAGAAGAAAAGTGGAAAAACAAAGCATTGCATGGCCAGTATCCAAAGATCCTAGAGAAACCTCATGTAGACACAGTCACTACCAACAAATGGTTGTCAAGTAATTTGAAAGGGGAAACAGAGGGACTACTTGTTGCAGCTCAAGACCAGGCAATAAACACCAGAAACTACCAGAAAATAATATGTGGCCAGCAAGTGGAGAGCAAATGCAGATTGTGTTCGCAACATGAAGAGACAGTGGACCATATTGTATCTGGATGTGAGGTATTAGCCAAAACAGAGTACATCTCCGGGCACAATAATGCTGCAGCATATCTCCATTGGAGCATATGTAAAGATCATGATATAGAGATTGCAGACAAATGGTACGAACACGAACCAGAGACCGTGATACACAATAAAGATAACAACATCACCATCATGTGGGACATGCCAGTCAATACTGATAGAACTATAACAGCGAACAGACCAGATATCATCGTTAAAGATTCAGTGAATTCCACCTGCAAACTTATTGATATGACTGTTCCATCAGATAGAAACATCGCACTGAAGGAAACTGAAAAAAAATGCAAGTACAAAGACCTAGAACTAGAAATACAGAGAATGTGGCATATGAAAACCGTAGTGATCCCTGTGGTTGTTGGTGCGCTTGGTACAGTGAAGAGGGGTATGGTAGAAAACATCAAGAAAGTATCAGAGAGAGCTAGTATGACAGAGATTCAAAAGATCTGCATGCTGGGATCTGCACGAATCCTTAGAAAGGTGCTCAGTGTATGAACAGAATGATTGACTTGAGTGACTGACGCTCTAGGTGCATGGTTTGCGCCCGGCTGATGCGCAAAAAGAACACCAGCAAAGACTGTGATAATAGAGATAATAATAATAATAATAATAATAGTAAAACAATAGCTCAGGGAGCGATACTGAGGAACTTTTTAAAAAAGGTCACTCGACGGAAAATGCAATTGTTAACAAAGGGTCAGAACTATGCAAAGTCTGCACTTCTTGGCCGCAATTTAGGGAAAGGTCTGTGAAGTAGAAGAAATTTTGTTGTTTCCAGGACAAAAACTAGTTTTTCAAATTATTAAACCAAAATAATGGTAATTAACTTAGTTTTTTTTTGCTGTTGTAGGTAATATTTCACACTGTTAAGTATTTCTTTCTGGAAATTTTCACTAAAATGTGATTCCAACTATTTCTAGGCTAAAACCGTCAATTCAGTTTAACCAGGCGATTTTATTCAACATGTATTCTTTAATTTAAGTGTCGACTACTGTTGATGTTCAGAATGTTTATTGAAATAAGGATTTGAAGGTCAACAGTAGTGGACACTTTATTTTTAATATATTGGTTATTAAGCGATATCAGGCGTCAGTTGGCTAACTATGATAATAATGGCAACGATAATATAAACATGTTTCATCTTTGTTATGCTAATCCATAGCTAATACTTTGGAATTTGTTGTTTAAACGGCCCATTTTTTCCTTCAACTCAATAATTTTAAACGATGTTTTTTTCGGCTGAAGTTCTGCCTGGTTTGAATTACTCATGCTAAAAAAAATTCTAAAAAAAAAATTCTAAACAGGATGAGCTGACCATTATTTCATAAATTGCATTCATATTTTGCGAGAGAGACGTGAATATCTGTCTGTAGAAAGAGTTAACCCGGTTTGAGTTTTTTCGCATAAAATTGCATGAAAATTGCTCTTTCCTTTTCACCTGTCTGAACTTTTCTCGTGAGTTTATACACGGTGCTTGCTTGCAGTAAATTTTTCAACATGCAGCACTAATCAGCCACGATTTCTTAGATAACGTTGTATTGTGCTTCTAAAGGATAAAAAATATTTTAAGAGACTCTTTTTCTAACCATTTTTTTCCTGCACGAGAACGACGGAGTATTCATTTAACCAAAGTATAATTCTTTGGCGCAAAACATTAATTATGTTTTATAAAGGTAAAGACTATAATCTTTGTGCGTGTGCGCATACAATTTTCCGCTTTTCTCTGCCTTTCTCTTCTAGTCTGGAACTTCCGTCAAAAGATGAAATTTGAACGCATGTCACTGAGACCAATACACAAACAAAGTTTCAGTGAGTATCAAGAGATTAAATTTGGTGTTAGAAACATAAAGGAAGACATATTTCTTGAAATAAGTTAAGTTAGGACTACTTTTCAAAGGGATTTCAACCGATTTTTGCCGCATGTGACCGCCAGTCAGTTAATGCGAGTAACGGACCTTTGATAACTGTTATACTGAACTATTTTTAAAGACTGATCAAAGCAGTTTGGCTAGTATTTTTTGCTGCTGAATATTAAACTCTATTCTTACGTCCATGGACAGCTTATCATCGCCACATACTCTCTCAGTTTGAAACTTTCAAATTGATGATTTTCACCTGGTCAATTTTTTTGTTTGGACACCTCAGCCATTTATGAATTTTAGTCATTTAATTTTTAATTAACTATCTGGCAATGTGTATTTATGATAACGTTTTAGTGTTCGAGTGATATTTCGTAATTTTTAAGGCTGGACATTTTGAAAAATTGTTTTTTAACAAACGTTACAATTGTGGAAACTTTTCGTTAGAATATTACGTTAAGAGCAGCATTACATCAGAATATAGCTTCATTCCTGTCAGCTGCGAAATTAGACAGTGTGTATTTAAGAAAGTCTAATACAAACTTTATTTGAGAGTGACCGTCTATCAGATCATTTACGCTATCTTTGCTTTTGACAGAACACGTCACTGACAACGCACAAGTCAATCGATTCAATTGTGGTCATTTAAAAGCAAACGATGCTTTCAACATATTCGTGGAGATGGTAAATAATAACAGTTTAAAGGCTAAACTAATGTCTAAAACCTTTTACTTCAAGTTACCAAACCGGGAATACCGCCTCGCATTGCTCGTGAACGTGCGTTAATGAAGTATAATAGCTATAGCTTTAAACGCCGACCATGTTTTCAACATTAATCCATTGGTTTGTCTTCTTCCAAACTTTGTCCGAAGTTTTATATGTCTCAACTTTCATCACAGGTAAGTTCTACAATTCCTCGCCAGTAAAGGCAGGCTTATGACTTATTTGATATGTGTTTCACAGTCATTTTTGCAGAGGTGCAGTTTAATGATCAATAGAAATACATGGATTGCCATGAAGCGGTCCCATTTATGACATGATTGTGTTTTTGTGGTTTTTATTATACAAATCTTTCTAGAGCTAAATGTAATGGTAACCAGTTTGCAAGTCTGGCATTGGCTAATCATTTAATGCTTCCTTGTTTTTTTTTTCATAGAGTTAGACTCTGAATTTCGTCAAGATATTTTCACACAAGACGATTATCATTATTTGAATGTTCCTGTGGTTGGATCATTCACAGTGGACAACACCTTTGACTGTACGTTGAAGTGTCTGAGGAATGCTTGTTGCTTTTCTGTTAACCTGGCTGCCTACAGAGGAGCCAATGGAAAGATATGGTGCGAGTTGTTGTCCTCTGAAAAGCACAGCAACCCCGAGAAGTATAAAAGAAACCAAACCTCGCATCACTTAAGTACCATCCTAGAGGTATAGCATTATCATTATCAATGTTATTATTATTCATTGTCATTGTCATTATCATTATCATCGTCATCGTCATCGTTATCAGCATCATCATTATCGTTATCGCAGGAGCCCATAACCCAGAGTGAGCAACTCCCATACTAGGCCTATGTCACGGCGTTTTTACGGACCAGTTTATTTTTAGACACGTTTTAGGGTAATTTTTCCCGTGAAAAAAGAGAATCTCCACCATGTCTAGGAGCGCATTCGAAGTATAAGGTATCAAAAAGTAAAACTAAATGTCATTAAAAGGCAAAAAATATCCTTTTAGGTCTGCAGGTTTTGCTGATTGGTTTGTGGAATTTAAAAGATATTTAAAACTCGTTGTTGTAGTAGTAATCAAAGCGGAGCTCCATGAGTAAGAAAATTTGCTTAGCTATGCATTCAAGAAATTTTGGTTCTGACAAAATCGTCCGCACGTTGCATACGTACGTCCACCCGTTCATGATAGCCGGGGTGAAATTTTGCATTTCAAGCACCCGGACTTTTAGAGAGAAAAAATACAACAACAACAAAGCCGATTCTTTCTTTCGACTAAATTTTAATGTTTACATTGACGTAAAGTGGATAACAGAGAAAGAGCTAGAGCGAGAGATAAAAAAAAATAAAAATAAAAAGGAGACCGATTTTATATCAGCGGTGAGAAAATGAGAACATCATTCCTCCATAAAACATGTAACTGGGAAGTGTCTGGAAGTTTCACGTTGTAGTCGTGCAAAACAAAGGCAAAGAAATGTACCAAAAAAGCGTGCTGCACATCACGTTTTCGTTGCCGTCGCCGCTTAGCATTACTCGATTTTATGTTTTGTTTGAGTAACCTATAAATGTTAACGACAGCTTCGCTTTTGGTCCTGACTAAATCTATATATTTTAAAATACTAATGGTGATGTTGCTACTTTCAGACCTCAGGTACTCACTGGACATGTTGCAACGAACATACTTGTGCGCAAAATTCGAGACATCTCAACTGCCCTTGTAATGAGGGAATTATTGGAGCATCTTCCCAAATAGGTAACAAAAAAAGCGTTGACTGAAACTGAAAAAGTGCCCTTGTCTTAGTTTGAATAGAGGACATTAACACTAGCAGGACTACTAGTGAATATGATCATTTTTTTCAGCGATCAAGTCATGTCAAGACTGGTATCAAGAGAACCCAGACGAGTAGGTTACTTCTATTTTTCATTAAAGTCTTTTTTTACTCGAGTTGGTTTTAAATGACACCAACGCTTTAGTACTAGGCAAGGTTGTGAAACTGTTTTTTTTTCTATGTAAACAGTGAAAAACCTGCATGTTTTGACACTCTTAGGGAATGCTCTACTGTCCGCCTAATACAGGTTTCACTGTAGTTGTTAACCAAAAAGTGTCTTCTTTGTCTAGGAAGACACAGATGATTACAATTATCTTTGACTCAAAGCCAACATCCGTTTTCTGTCACATGGGAAATTTTGTATGTGGGGATGGAGGATGGACACCGGTCATGAAGATGGACGGCAACAGGGTACGAAGTAGCCTGTGTCAGGCTTTTAGATAGTAGGGACATCAGAGCCTCTGTATGGGTGTTTCCGACGAAATCGAACGCGAAGATCACCATTGGTTGGGCTGAGCTTGCTGGTAGCGTTACCACGCAAAAAAATGCTTAATATGCGATGATTTCGTGCTCCCCTGAAAAAACGACGATTTGATGGAAAATGCGGGACAAAATCGACGGCTGCAGGCACCCATGCAGAGACTAACATCACCAAAATAAAACAGGCGAAGCGTTCTTATTCTGCGTTCAGTTCAATTCAGTTCATTTTTATTTAGCCAAAATATAATACAATACAGGAATACATATAGAAATTGTAAGTCGCTATTTAAGAGTTCTTTTGGGGGTGAGAGAAGATTGAGGATTAGGTTGAGGCGCGTGCGAGGTCTCTTGGGAAGGGGAGAAGACCCCGCGCGCACCTCAACCTAATCCCCAATCTTCTCTCACCCCAAGAAAACACTTAAATAACGACTGGGTACGAGTCTGCAGAAGGCTTATGAAGCCTGGGTTCCCCAGTCCGAAGAAAAATATATAACGAAATTCGCTGAGCGATACGTTAAAAATAGGAACTAAACAGTAACAAGATATAGAAAAACGTTCTTAACTCTGGATTGGTAGGACTATAAGGAAAGGACATCGCAAATGTCATGTTGTATACATCAGTAATTTATCGTTCAATTAATTTGACGGCAAAGTACCTGTTTCTCTCACAGCAAACTTTTGAATACAGTTCCCCTCTCTGGAGCAACAATGAAACCTTTAACCTTGACGGAGGGAAGACTGGGTTTGACTCACAGGAGACCAAACTTCCCTCCTACTGGAACACATCCTTCTCCAAGATCTGCCTCGGTATGAAGATCAATGACAACCAGTCCAAGTTTATTGTTATCAACAAGCAGGCGAACTCCTTGTACTCTCTGATCGCTGATGGGCAATACCGCAACACCTCACTGGGTCGTGACACGTGGAAGTCACTGATTGGTTCTGATGCCTCCTTGCAGGACAACTGTAACAAGGAAGGATTCAATGCTGCTAGTAGTGAATGGGAAACTTCCAAAGCCAGGATCGGTATCATTA
>NC_133207.1:29306678-29336678 GCF_958299795.1 Porites lutea
CATAAAGTAGAGCGCAGTTTTTTTTGTACACTACAGTTTGTGAAACTCATACAATTATTGACCTTGCTCGTTCTCAGAATCTGATTGTCTTTGCCACTTTGGAAAGTTCAAATTGTTTGGCTGAAAAAAAATTTATATATGGATATCGTTGCCCTTGGCTTCGATCACTTCATGACATCATTATCAATGGTGAAGATTTTTTCCCCAAGTTTTGTTTCCTTATTTGTATTCTTTTTCCTTACCTATACTGACATTTTTTTTCAGGTACGCACTTGCGTCATTCGTAAAGCAGGTCCGCACTGGATTCTTTTCTCGGCTACTGAACACGTTTTAAAGTCCCTTGATTAAAAAGCCAATTCGTCGTGATGTGAATAAATCAAAGAAAAAAGGAAAAAAGAAAATTTTTTTTTCTGGTTATAACTCTTATTGTTTTTGATTCCAAGTGTACTAATGAAGGCTTCTTTTGATCTTTCAATCGATAAACGACATGGCCCTAAGAGTGTTCAAAAGGTGGATATAACGTTTGAAGTTACTCTTTTCAGTGGATAACACAAATAGTTTCACGCCTTAATACTTTTCGGCTGCCGAGTGAATAGTGATTTATTCAGTGGATATCATTATCTAATGTTTGAACAACCGGAGGCATAACTGCTAGTTTTATATCGAAAAGGGGCCTGGGTAGCAATGGCGTAAGACGTGTCCTTGATCCGTCCGCCACATATTCTATTTTTCCCGGGTGGTAAATGGAAGAACTGTTGAAAAAGATCTTGGAAAGGAAAAGAAGCGAGCGTTCCTCTTCAGAGGAGTCGAGCACTTCACCAGAAGCAAAAAAAGCGAGGAGTGATGAAGTAAACTCTCCTGAAGAAGTCGAGGAGCACGAGGTTGAAGACGAAATCTTTACGGTTTTGAACATGGCCGAAGGTTTTCATAAAGCTTTGGAGGAGATAAATCGAAAGCTGGAAAAGTTAGACGCTATCCAAACAACAGTAAATGAAGTCCAAACGTCCCTTCAAAAATTGGAAGGAAGAATACAGAAGCTGGAATATTCGCAAACAACCGCCAGCCACGACATTGAGAACTTGAAAGAAAGCTTAAATAAAGCTGAGAAGCAACAGCAGAATTCGACAGCGAGCCTAGAATTTTACCAGGAGAAAACAGATCTCGCTTTAACCGATTTGCAGAAGAAAAATGCTGTTTTAGAAGCTAAGCTTAAAGAGGTACAAGACAAGAATCTCTATTTGGAAGCCTACTCGAGGCGGGAAAATATAATTTTTGAAAATATTGTGCAAGAAACAGACAAAGAAGACACTGAATTAGTTGTTCGCACCTTCCTCGAGACGGAATTAGGATACAAAGATGCAAACACCGTTGAAATACAGAGGGTTCATCGCTTAGGAAAGAAGAAGGAAGAAAAGCCCAGGCAAATCATCGCAAGGTTCCTCCGCTATAAGAACTGTGAAGAAATTCTAGCTTTGGGCTCCCGTTTGCGAGGAAGCAGATTTAAAATGTATCAAGATCTACCCTACGAAATAGTAGCAAGAAGAAGAAAGCAAATGGACACTTTTAAAGAAGCTAGGAAAAATAACATCCCTGCATCTTTTAGTCGGGCACAACCGGATAAACTCTTGATAAAAGGTAAAATTTGGCCAATTGGTAAACCTCTCGAGATACCAGGATAGGTGAGAATGCTTCTTCATCATGTCATTACTCATTAGGTAACCAAGATCACGCTAGTGTCGTTTGACCACATTTGCCACCCGTTATTATCAATTGCTAGATAATTATTTAGGCGATCGGAATAGAGGTTCGTAACAGATGGCGCTTCGGTTTTTCTTATCTGTCTGTAAGATTCTAGGTAAAAGTCCTAACTTCCCCCCCATGTCCCTTTACGAAGAGGTTTCTTATTTAGTTGTGTTTATCTGTGCATGTTCTGTTTGGTTTCTATGTTTTAATAGCTTAATCATTTGTTTTAGAAGTAAACGCCTAGTACAAATTCCTATCATACCGTGCAGTGATTGTGGAGCTTTGACACCAGGTGATGTAAGGCTTCCTCTGCAAAGCTGCCCAAGAGAATATCTATGGCTTTGACAATAGCATCACTAAACGTCAGGGGATTAAGAGACAATACAAAGCGTAGAGAGGTGTTTAATTGGCTTCGCAAAAAAAATTACTCGGCATATATGCTACAAGAAGTCCACTGCACTGAAAATACTAATCACGTATGGTCTGCTGAATGGGGCTATCAAGCTATTTTTAGTACTTATAAGAGCAATAAAGCAGGGGTATGCATCCTTTTCAACAACAACTTCGATTTTCAAATAGAAAAAACTTACACTGACCCCCAAGGACGCTTCATTATTTGCGACATTAAAACCAATGAAAAGTGTTTTACTTTAGGGAACATATATGCTCCTAATGAAGACAACCCAACTTTCTTCCTTGATTTCTTTGATCACCTTGCAGATTTCAAATGTGATGATATTATTATAGGAGGCGACTACAACCTTGTACTGGATTTAGAGAAGGACAAGATGGGTGGTCTTACTAAAACTCACCAAAATAGTGTTAAAGTTGTTCAAGAATTCTCTGAGAAACTAGATCTGGTAGACGTCTGGAGGATTCTACACCCAGACACTAGTAGATTTACCTGGAGACAACGTCATCCAAAAGTACACTGTAGGCTCGATTTTTTTCTAGTAAGCCAAAGCACAGTTATCATCACGACCCTCGCAGATATCGTCCCAGGTTATAAAACCGACCACTCAATGACTACGTTATGCTTATCACTACATTCAAATCTACGTGGACCAGGTTTCTGGAAACTAAACACATCTTTTTTAATTGAATTGGATTACGTAAACCAAATTAAAACAACGATTCAGGAAACACTCGATGAGTACAAAAATGACGAATCGGTAAATCCTTCACTTCTTTGGGAAATGATAAAGCTAAAAGTGCGCGAAAAATCGCTCCGCTACTCCAAGAGCAAAACAAAGCAAGCTAAACAACGCGAAACATTTCTGGAACAAACAATTGCCAGATTAGAAGCGGATCTCGATAATAAAAACTCCGATGAAATGCACTCCTTACACCTGGAGGAACAATTGAATGAAAGCAGGCTTGAGCTTGAAAAGATAATTGAAATCCGCACCAAAGGCGCAATTTTGAGATCTAAGTCTAAATGGTATAATGAAGGAGAGAAAAACACCAAGTATTTTCTTAATTTAGAAAAACGACACTACAAGCAAGGGACAATAAGTCAAATTAAAATAAACGATAGCGAATTTGTCACCTCGGATAAAAAAATATTAACTGAATGTGTGGCGTTCTATAAAAATCTCTACTCATCCAAAGGTAACACATACAACCAAGATGGTACAACTGTTTTCTTTGAGGGTGGTGATGAAAGAGCCATTGACGAACATGAATTAACTTCGTGCGAAGGAGTTTTAACTGAAAAAGAGTGCCTTGAGGCTTTAAGAGATATGGAATCAGAAAAGACCCCTGGGACGGACGGCCTACCAGCCGAATTTTACAAAGTGTTTTGGAAAGATGTATCCAGCACCCTAATTAGCGCACTGAACTACGCTTATGAAACTGGAAAACTCTCAATAACCCAGAGAAGAGGAATTATCAAACTTATCCCTAAGAAAGACGCAGAACCGTTCTTTATTAAGAATTGGAGACCCCTAACCCTCCTGAACAGCGACTATAAAATAGCGGCAAAATCAATTGCTAATCGCTTGAAACCTCTCCTCCCTGATCTCATTAATTACGACCAGACTGGCTTTATAGGAGGTCGTTTTATCGGAGAAAACATCCGCCTTATCGATAGCGTTATTTGCTACGCTAAAGAAAACAATATACCAGGATTACTTTTGTTTTTAGATTTTGAAAAAGCTTTTGACACGATAGAATGGCCTTTCATTAGGAAAACCTTTCAACATTTTGGTTTTGGTAGTAGCATCTTAAAATGGCTAAACCTTTTCTATTGCTGCCCAGAAAGCTGCGTTTTGAATAATGGTTGGGCGAGTGATTTTTTTGAAATCCAAAAAGGTGTAAGGCAAGGCTGTCCCCTCTCACCTTATCTGTTTGTTCTGGCAGTAGAAGTTTTAGCTAAGGCAATTCGTGAAAATAAAAGTATTAAAGGGATCTTTGTAAACGGTAAAGAAATAAAACTAAGTCAGTATGCAGACGATACAACTCTTATACTAGATGGAACAAAGGAATCGTTAATAGCCTCTCTCAAAACACTGGACGATTTTTATGAAGTCTCTGGCTTAAAACTTAATGACAAAAAAACAGAAGCCTTTTGGATTGGGGCAAATTGTAACAAAGATGAAATATCAATTGTCGGAAGAAACTTTAAATGGCCGAAGTGTAAAGTTAAAGCTTTAGGTGTCTGGTTTTCAAATGATCCGGAAGCAACTGCAACTTTAAATTATAATGAAAAACTAGATAAGGTCCGGAATGTTTTGAGCTGCTGGAAATACCGTCGACTTACCCTAGTTGGAAAGATAACGGTCCTAAAAAGTCTGGTTGCCTCTCAGCTCGTTTATGTGCTCTCACCTTTACATACAAATGTGAAAATTATCAAAGAAGTAAACAAGTTATTTTTTTCATTCCTCTGGAATGGAAAAGGAGATAAAATCAAACGAGACATTATAACAAACGATTATGCTAATGGCGGACTTAAAATGATAGACATACAGTCTTTTAACAAGTCCCTGAAAGCTACATGGATTAAAAAATATCTGGATGAAGAGAACCAGGGAAAATGGAAATATTTTTTTGATATAGAGTTAGAGCGATTTGGAGGCACAATAGTCCTCACTAGTAATTTAAACAAGAAAGATACCATTGAGAATCTCAAGATTAAGAATAACTTTATAAAAGAGATACTTTCAATCTGGGCGGAAGTCAATTTTGATGAAAACATAACGTCCGAGAAACAATTTCTTGAACAAACTTTATGGTACAACTCACTCATTAGAATCGATAACTGCCCCGTCTTCTATCGTGAATGGTTTGATCGAGGCGTTACGAAAGTGAAACATTTGAAAGATGAACATAACAAATTTTTATCACTAGCTGAGCTGCAGCAAAAATACAGCCTCAAAGTTTGTCTTTTAAAGTATTTCGGACTAGTGTCTGCTCTAAAATCTCTTTGGACTACATGTAAAACAAACTGTATCAAAAACTGCGACAATTATGAAACCTTTGTGGTAAGATTAACAGAATGCCAAAGTGCGAGCAAACTTGTATACACCAAGTTGCTTTCTACAAAATGCAAGTTACCATCCCATAATCAACAGAAATGGCTAAAAGACTGCAACGAAAATGATGTGGAGGCGATTAATTGGCGGGAAGCCTACCAGTTGGCCGCTAAATATACTAAAAGTACAAGAATTATTGAATTCCAATATAAATTTTTACATAGACGAATATCAACGAACGACTTCTTAACAAAAATTGGCGTAAAAGACAACCCAAATTGTTCTTTTTGTAACAATGAACCGGAGAAACTTCTTCATCTTTTTTGGTCTTGTCCTAAAGTGGCCTTTTTCTGGCATAGTTTATCTCTTAAGCTGACTTTGCTCCACATTACACCGGAACATTACACATTAGATATATTTGTTGCACTTGGTCTAAAGCCGGATTCTTCAAAAAACTGCCAGCAAATTAATTTCCTTTTCCTTCTAGCCAGAAATTACATCTGGATTAGCAAAAGAAGGGAAACCTCGCCAAAGATAGCAGGCTTCCTGCAATACCTCAAATCATTCTACCACATAGAGACCACTGCAGGTCCCATTTTACCAAAAAAATGGGAAAATGTGAGCTCCTTATTTCAGTAAGCCTTTGATTTTGTATACATTTGTATATCTCGATCCTCTGCTCATTTTCTCCAGCATTAACCTGGTGTATCTTTTGCTTCACAATCGCTGCCTCTTTAAGACACTTAAGATATAAGTGCGTTTACCGTGAATGTTTGGTCTTGTAAATGTTGGTTTTGAAGTACAATTACTAATTAGAACTGCTTGTAAATAGTGCATTGTAGTGCGAGTAGTGAGTAGGTAGTGTTGTAAGTACTGAGTATTGTAAGTCTTTACATTGTAAACAGAGTAAGTACCTTAGTCTATTGTATTCTAAATATTGTATTGTAAGTAGTGTAAGTATCGTAGTGTTTGTAAGTATTTTTGATTGTTGATTGTCGATTGAATAAATGTTATTAAAGATAAAAAAAAAAAAAAAAAATAGTTTTATATCGAATGATCTTCTTAATTTAAGGGAAACGTCCAAGTCCAGTGAATATCAAATATAAACACTTTAAAATTACGGAACCCTTGTCAAATCACTGTCAAAAAAGAACATTAGAACTCAGCTTTCAGTTCAATATTTTGAGTGTCTCTCAAAAAACTCCGTTCCTTTTTAAAACAAACTGAACTGAGAACTACCAGAGGAATAAATTAGTTGTGTGCCAGAGGCATATCTCCTTATGACTGAGTTGTTAAGCTTGCTATGAATTTCATCTCCGGTGTTGCAGTAACGCTTTCAACTGATGTAGGACAAAGACTTTAAAATCATGGCACGAATTACACTCCTACCGGTGATTTTGTTAGCAGCATGAGCAAACTTTCAAAGTTTGTAAGCTGCACCCTCAGACGACACAAGTGCCCTCAGAAATCATATCTGGCACTATTTATAGACATTGGCACCAATTTGCTCAGCTGTCGTCGCCCCATCAATGCCGTTTATTTCCTTCCGTGCCTATGTTGTATTTAAAAGGAAACTAACCTTTCAGTAATAGCGAAATGACGACTTATGTTTGTTTGTTTTTCTTTTAAAATTTCAAATATACGATGAGAGTTTTATTAGGTAAAAGCAAACGATGCTTTCAACATGTTCGTGGAGATGGTTAATAATAACAGTTTAAAGGCTAAACTAATGTCTAAAACCTTTTACTTCAAGTTACCAAACCGGGAATATCGCCTCGCATTACTCGTGAACGTGCACTAATGAAGTATAATAGCTATAGCTTTAAACGCCGACCATGTTTTCAACATTAATCCATTGGTTTGTCTTCTTCCAAACTTTGTCCGAAGTTTTATATGTCTCAACTTTCACCAGAGGTAAGTTGTACAATTCCTCGCCAGTACTAGTAAAGGCAGGATTTTGACTTATTTGATGTGTGTTTCACAGTCATTTTTGCAAAGGTGCAGTTTAATGATCAATGGGAAAACATGGATTGGCATGAAGCGGTCCCATTTATGACATGATTGTGTTTTTGTGGTTTTTATTATACAAATCTCTCTTGAGCTAAATGTCATGTTAACCAGTTTGCAAGTCTGGCATTGGCTAATCATTTAATGCTTTCTTGTTTTTTTTTTTCATAGGGTTAGACTCTGAATTTCGCCAAGATATTTTCACACAAGACGATTATCATTATTTGAATGTTCCTGTGGTTGGATCATTCACAGTGGACAACACCTTTGACTGTACGTTGAAGTGTCTTAGAAATCCTTGTTACTTTTCTGTTAACCTGGCCACTTCCAGAGGAGCCAATGGAAAGATATGGTGCGAATTGTTGTCCTCTGAAAAGCACAGCAACCCCGAGAAGTATAAAAGAAACCAAACCTCGCACCACTTAAGTACCATCCTAGAGGTATAGCATTATCGTTATCATTGTTATTATTATTCATTGTCATTGTCATTGTCATTATCATCGTCATCGTCATCAGCATCATTATTATGGTTATCGCTATCACAGCAGCCCATAACCCGGGTGAGCAACTCCCATACTAGGCCTTTGTCACGGCGTTTTTACGGACCACTTTATTATTAGACACGTTTTAGGGTACTTTTTCCCGTGAAAAAAGAATCTCCACCATGTCTATGAGCGCATTCGAAGTATAAGATATCAAAAAGTAAAAAAAATGTCATTAAAAGGCAAAAAATGTCCTTTTAGGTCTGCAGGTTTTGTTGACTGGTTTGTGGGATTTAAAAGATATTCAAAATTCGTTGTTGTAGAAGAAAGAAATTTTGCTTCTGACAAAATCTTCCGTACGTTGCGTACGTACGTCCACCCGTTCATGAAAGCCGGGGTGAAATTTTGCATTTCAAGGACGACCCGCGCGTTTCGGCGGTTTATACTAGTACATGGGAAGTTTCTGCGATTCGATTGGCTTAGAGCAGTGGTATTTCAGCTTAATTTGAAATACCTACATGTGAAAATTACAAATCTTGTGCGGGTAGTAGTATAAACAAATAATAGCATGATTTGTACGCGATATTTGGCATAAATACCACTCGTGATATTTCAAAATTGTCTCAAATTTCACTCGCCTAACAGCTCGTGAAATTACGTATAACAATTTCGAAATATCACTAGTGGTATTTATGCCAAATATCACTACAAATCATGCTATTACCTATACAAATCGCATGGCCACCCGGACTTTAAGGGAGAAAAAATACAACAACAACAAAGCCGATTCTTTCTTTCGACTAAATTTTAATGTCAACATTGACGTAAAGTGGATAACAAAGAAAGAGCTAGAGCGAGAGCTGTAGCGAGAGACAAAAAAAACAAGGAGACCCATTTCACTGGAACTGAAAAACGTGAACATTTTATAGCAGCGGTGAGAAAATGAGAAATACTAGCGGCCACCAAGGTGAAATTGAGCGGTAGCGAAAAAAAAAGTTAACAGGAGCACATACTACATTAGTCCTCCATAAAACGTATAACTAGGAAGCGTCTGGAAGTTTCACGTTGTAGTCGTGCAAAACAACGGCAAAAAAATGTACCCAAAAAGTGTGCTAGAAATTACGTTTTCGTTGCCGTCGCCGCTTAGCATTGCACGATTTTATGTCTTATTTGAGTAAACTATAAATATTAACGACACCTTCGCTTTTAGCCCTGGCTAAATCTATATATTTTAAAATACTAATGGTGATGTTGCTACTTTCAGACCTCAGGTACTCACTGGACATGTTACAACGGAGATACTTGTGCCCAAAATTCCAGACATCTCAACTGCCTTTGTAAGGAGGGCTTTATTGGACCATCTTGCCAAATAGGTAACAAAACAAGCATTGACTGACACTAAAAAAAGTGCTCTTGTCTTAGCTTGGATATAGGACAATAACACTAGCAGAACTTCTAGTGAATTTGATCATTTTTTTCAGCGATCAAGTCATGTCAAGACTGGTATTACCATAACCCAGACAAGTAGGTTACTTCTGTTCTTCATAAAAGACTTTTTTTTTTCTTTCGAGATGGTTTTAAAAGAAACCAACGCTTTAGTAGTAGACAAGGTTGTGAAACTGCTTTTTTTATGTAAACAGTGAAAAACCTGCTAGTGTCCGCCTTATACAGGTTTCATTGTAGTTGTTAACCAAAAAGTGTCTTCTCTGTCTAGGACAAACAAAACACAGATGATTACAATTATCTTTGACTCAAAGCCAACATCCGTTCTCTGTCACATGGGAGATTTTGGATGTGGGGATGGAGGATGGACACCGGTCATGAAGATGGACGGCAACAAGGTACGAAGTAACCCGTGTCAGGCTCTTAGATAGTAGGGACATCAGAACCTCTATATGGGTGTTTCCGACGAAATCGAACGCGAAGATCGCCATTGGTTGCGCTGAGCTTACTAGTAGCGTTACCACGCAAAAAAATGCTCAATATACGACTATTTCGTGCTCGTCTGAAAAAAACGACGATTTGATAGAAAACGCGGGACAAAATCAACGTCTGCAGGTATCCATGCAGATACTCACATCACCAAAGTAAAACAGGCGAAGCGTTCTTATTCTGCGTTCAGTTCAGTTCAGTTCATTTTATTTAGCCAAAATATAATACAATACAGTTTTACACATAGAAATTGTAAGTTGGCAAGGGAGCCTAGAAGAAACCAGAAGGCTTATGAAGCCTGGGCTCCCCAGTCACAAAGAAAAATGAATAAACGAAATTCGCTGAGTGATACGTTAAAAATAGGAACTAGACTGAGACTGAGTTAAGTTATGAATTTAGTAACAAGATATAGGAAAACGTTCTTAACTCTGGATTGGTAGGAATATAAGGAGGGGGCATGTTGTACACATCAGTAATTCATCGTTCAATTAATTTGACGGCCAAGTACTTGTTTCTCTCACAGCAAACTTTTGAATACAATTCCTCTCTCTGGAGCAACAAAGAAACCTTTAACCTTGACGGAGGGAAGACTGGGTTTGTCTCGCAGGAGACCAAACTCGTAGTTTATGCGCACAATATTTCATGTTAAGATTGTATGTCACTAAGAGGACTGGAAAAGTTTTTAGACAGGGATAGTCTTTCTCAAAATTGTGATCAATCATGGTTCCAGAGGAGGCTGAATCGAGGTTGCACCACGCACTGAGGTAAAAATTAGACAGGTAACTTTACGGCTGATACGGTTGCTGCACGGATTCGTAGACAATCTGCGAAGAACACGTTTGATGTGTGAGGTTATAAGCTGTCATAAGAGAGGGAAAGGCAGACTTCACATCAGTGAAACATTTCCGACAATTTTTTTTTGAATAGGAATATGGGTTGTTGATATTGTTTTTTTTGGAGAGAGAAGGATGAATGGCGCCAGCTCATGGACATCACCGAAAAAAGGGCGATTAGTTGAACTGAGACAAGATTATTTACAGGAAGCATTAACTTACCAGTTTTTTTAAGAGCCTGGGTTAGAGACAGCCTAGTCCCTAGGCGTTCTCTCTTGATCCGTTGTTTGCGCGAAGTCTCGGTGACGTTACAGCTTATGGTAGAGTCCAGGAATGACCGAGCCGAAAACGCCTGGGGACTAGGCTGGGTTAGTGTCTTGTCCTGGATTTAGACTGGGCCTCCCGCTCAGCAAGTCTGAGCCCGTGAACCGGCCGAGCGGTGGTTACAGGCATGCATATCAATGAGATGACTTTTCTGGTTCAAGACAAACGGTAAGGACACAGACATGCGTGCTGGGATGTTAAAAAATAACAGGCACAGTGTTATTTCTGGTAAATTCTGAAGATGAATCTGACGATGTCTACCACGGCACAGGTTGTCGAAACTTTAGTCATTGTCAGCAACGGTACTACGATCACCCGGGCGATCATGCTCAATCTACTTTTGAGACTCGATTTTGAAATGACTCCTGCGTTCAAACCGAGGCTCGATTGCCAGTCGCTGTTAGGAAAACAAGCCAAAGCTCCTCCACCGGAGACATAATTAAAACTGTAGCTTTTTGTTCTTCATTATTTTGGCGCGGGATTCTCCTTTTTAATGTTTTCCTGTCAGTAATAATGGTTACTTTTGCGTGATTATCTTCCCTCGGGTCATTTTTTGTCCTTAGTGCAGCAACCTTAGCTTGTGACGCAGCAAGCGGAATTTATCAGTGCCTTGTATTCTGTGTATCAGTACTGCAAACAAAACTCGAGGCAAGCAGTCGGCTGATTCCAAAAGGCGTCTGGGAACAAACATCTTAGGACTGAAAGAAGCATTTCCCGTTGATTGAATTTAATTTGCAAAATAATATTTTAGTTAACAAATTTCTAGAGCGATTTTGCTTTGGAAGTATATCACTTGTGAAGAAGGTGTTTGTGATTCTGGTTTCCATCCTCGTACCTTTCTGCCACCTAAAATGTTCTGGTTTTTTTACATTCTATTGCTGCATTATTTTTTCATTCAAGTTCTCTAACTGTAATTGAAAATGTCAGGTGTCAGATGTGTTAAAAGTCTTGTCTTGTATTGTCTTGAGTGTTCACAAAACACTGATATTACTTTTTTTAGTTCTAAGATATTTTTAAAGGCTTAAGAGGGGGCGTTTAATCCGGATAGGAGGCGTTTTAAAAGAGACAGGCGTATATTGTCATAAATGTTGC
Organism: Porites lutea; assembly: GCF_958299795.1. Classification (NCBI taxonomy): domain Eukaryota; kingdom Metazoa; phylum Cnidaria; class Anthozoa; order Scleractinia; family Poritidae; genus Porites; species Porites lutea. The sequence continues at coordinate 29,318,565 of NC_133207.1, forward strand.
AAGCTCAACAAAACTAATATGCTTTCGGCAAAGATATCAAGAGAGTTTGAAAAGAGCGGAATCTTCTGTCCACCAATAATGTAATGTGTAGGCTATTCTAGATATCCACATCGCTCTTTCAAATGTCTACATCGATGTCAGAATCCTTGTTTAGGATGTGTTGTCATCGTTAGTCTATCCTTACGTTAAACTTGACAATGAACAAAATGTAATGAACCGACCCTTGTTAGTCTAGCAAGAAACTGAATAAATTGAATGATTTTGCTTCTTTTTACTAATTCCTAGTATTTTGGAGTAATTGTCATAGGGGGCGTCTATTAGAGAGGGGGGTCTATTACAAACTTAACATTGTAAAGGGGGCGTTTATTTGATATATAGTAGGCGTCTATTAGATCATTTACGGTAAAATGCTCTACATTTTCATAAACTTCTAATTGTCAATGCCCTTTCTACAGGCTTTGACTCCGAGTTTCGCCAAGATGTTTTCACGCGAGAAGATTATCATTATCTAAATGTTTCTAAACTTGAAACATTCATTGTGTACGACAGCCTTACCTGCTATCTTAAATGCTTGAGAAATCCTTTACGCTTGTCTATTAATCTGCTAGGTGGCTGTATTTGCAGGTGAAATCAACATCAATAATTACTGATTCATCCTGAGTCATTTCAACTCATATTGTGCACGTAGCCGTTAGTGGTAATAAACCATCTGAGGTCTAAACAGTTACGATAAACCTTTTCCTCTAGCTTTGTTGAAGGCACAAATATAATAATTGACCACAAATATAATAAGAATTGACCAAATGTAATAATGCACTCAAATGTAATACAAATTGACCGCAAATTTAATAAAACCGGTCAATGCTATCCAAACCGTATATACTCGAGAGAACGCCGCCCTCAATATAAGTCGGACAAAAATAAGCGCGGCGGCGCTCTTTCAAAAAACACAATATCCTATCGCATTTAATCGAAAGAACGCCACCCCAAATAGCCTTGGCATTTTTTAAATAGTAAAACAATAATCGCCGTTGCGCTCTTTCGAAAAATAGAATGTTTTACTGCATTTATTCGAAAGGGTGCTCCGAGTAAAAGTTGCACATGAGAAGAAGAAGACTGAATAAATAAACGCCTCGGCATTCTTTTCAATAGACATATTTTTCTCCTGCATTCAACCCATTCAAGCGAGAGTACTGCATTTCCCAGTATACAGCAGTGCTTATTATGTTTTGTTTATCAAACCTTTTAAGAGGTTGATTCTCATTGCTGATGTAAGCTTGGAGCAAATTGATATAAGTTTAAACCTTGTTTTATTTTGAACTTTCTTTTCTTCTAAAGAGCATGGTATTTAAATAAGTGAAGTGTAAAACCCCTTGAATAAACAAGAACATGACAAACAAGTTAAAACCGGTCAAGGATGGTGGGTCCATTGTTTCTGTTGTATTAGAAATACAAGGAAGAGAAGATAATGAGATTTCTTCGCAATTTATTCATGAGATAACGACAAAAGGCTATGACGTCAACAGCGTCAATATATTCCCCTTCAAGTTAATGAGATTCCTTCGCATTTTATTCATGAGATAAAAACAAAAGATTATGACGTCGACAGCGTTAATGTATTCCCCGCAAGTTAATGAGATTCCCCCGCATTTTATTCATGAGATAAAGACAAAAGGCTATGACGTCGTCGGGCGTTAAGGGATGCCACTCATAAAGTTAATTAAATCCACAAAAAAGGGTTTAATTCGTTGCGCCCTATACTACTCAAGGTTATTTGAGGGGGGAGTTCTTTCGATTAAATGCAACGCAATGTTTTCTATTTCGAAAGAGCGCCACGGTGCTTATTTTTGAGCTTTCTGGTGTTTGAATTCTCCTTCTTCTTTAATTTAAATTGAGGGAGGCGCTCTTTCGAGTATACCCTGTTTGGATAGTATTTGACGGTTTCATTATATTACATTTGTGGTATATTTTTGTTACTTTTGAGGGTATTATTACATTTGTGGTCAATTTTTATTACATGTAAGGGCTTTATTACTATTGTGGTCAATTATTTAATTTGTGGCTTCAAAAAGGTTTCTTTTTTTAATGCTAATTCTTAGCTGACATATTTGGGGTTCGGTGTTAATAAAGGTCAAAACACATTTTTATCACTGGCATAAAAATAATAATAATAATAAAAAAATAACAATAATAATATAGTAGTAGTTTAGTAATGGTAATGGTAGTGGTAGTGGTAGTGGTAGTGGTAGTGGCAGTGGTAGTGGTAGTGGTGGTGGTAGTGGTAGTGGTAGTGGTAGTGGTAGTGGCAGTGGTAGTGGTAGTGGCAGTGGTAGTGGTAGTGGTAGTGGTAGTAGTAGTAGTAGTAGTAGTAGTAGTAGTCTACTACTGCTACTATGGAAATAGGGTGTTAACAAAGGGTCAGAACTATGCAAAGTCTGCACTTCTTGGATCGCCACAATTTAGGGAAAGGTCACTGAAGTAGAAGAAAATTTGTTGTTTCCAGGACAAAAAATAGTTTTTCAAATTAATAAACTACAACAATGGCAATTAATTTAGTTTTTTTGTGCTGTTGTAAGTAATATTTCACAGTATTTCTTACTGGAAATTTTCACTGATATGTGATTCAAACTATTTCTAGGGTAAAATCGTCAGTTTAACCCAGGCGATTTAATTCAACGTATATTGTTCATTTTCAATAAACATTTAAAGATCAACAGTTGTCGACACTTTAGTTTTAGGGCCTGTTTAGGGTAGGGGACCCCAGATAGGTGAGGTAATATGTAGCGGGTCAACCCGCCTATCATGTAAGCGTGATCAAATTTTACATGCAAGATTATAATTATGGACAGGCGGATTACCCCACCTAAACAGGTTACCTCACCTACCTGTAGAGGCGTTCACGCTCATAGTTGCATCATGGGTAATCAGCGTAAAACCTTGATATTCCCATACATTTTCTGTAATTCTACAGTATCAAAATTACAGAAAATGAATGGAAAAATTGAGGTTTTCTAAAATCTGATCACGGACTTCTTTGCACTCCAGATTTAAGGTATAGTTTCTTTGAACTCCTATGTTACTCTTTTCAAAGATAAAGCATCAAATATATGAATTCAGGAAGAATTAGCTGGCTTTGAATTCCAATACAAATCTTTGAATTTCCCGCCATCTTGCCCTGATTACCCATGATGTAGCTATGGGCGTGAACTCCTCTATATAAATTGTTAAGCGATATCAGGCGTCTTGGCTAACTATGATAATAATGAAAATGATAATATTACATGTTTCCTCTTTGTTATGCTAATCCATAGCTAATACTCTGCAATTTGTTGTTTAAACGGCCCATCTTTCCCTCAACTCATACAATAAATTTGAACGATGTTTTTTTCGGCTGAAGTTCTGCAGGGTTTGAATTACTCATGCCAAAGGCTTTTAGTAATGAAAAAATTCTAGACATGCTGATCTGACTATTATTTCATAAATTGCATTCATATTTTGCGAGGGCGAAGCGAATATTTGTCTTTAGAAAGAGTTAACCCGATTTGAGCCTTAGTCTCGCATAAAATTCATGAAATGCTCTTTCCTTTTTACCTGTCTAACCGTTTGTCGTGATTTAATACACGGTACTTGCTGTCAGTAAATTTTTCAAAATGCAGCACTTCAGCCACGATTTCTTAGGTGAAGCTGTTGTGCTTCTCAAGGATTTAAAAATATCTTAAGGTGACTCGACCCAGTTTTTTTTGGGGGGGTACCATCCTACTTTGAAGCTCTCTGGTATCCCCACCTTTACTTTTATCGTAAGTCTAACACATAGAATGGATAACATATAGATCAATCTCCAATATAACATAAAATTTTTGGCGATCGGAGTAAATGTCACGTGGTTATAATGCCACGCCCCTTTGAGGTCTGAGTCGAAAATCTGCTGTTGCCGGCATTTTTTCGTGAAAATCTCTCGGCTACACATAGTGCGCATTAGTGCCTTGCGCTGAACAGAGTTTCACCAAAATCGCAAAGACCCAATTCGAGAAATTCAGCGGTTTCCAAATTTAGGTCATAATTTATGCGAAAATGATAAGCAAACTTTACACGGATTATATCTAATAAACTATGAGATTCATCTCTTTATTTTGGGCATCGTTATAACAGATGGGTCCTTGCAAGTCAGCAAAACGCTTAAGGGCCTTGTAAATGCGCGCGATTTCGAGCAAAGCAAACATATAGAAATTATAGTTTTCGCTATTTGTTGACGTTTGTCAGCGTTTAAGAGTCCTTCTCACGAAAAAAGCATTTTCTTAAAAATTCGTAGTTTTTTTTCCTTCAAATTTTTTCAGGGCCACAATTGATTAACTAACTACCCGGACTCTGAATTTCATGGTCATTGAAAAACTGTGACATTATCTTCTATAAGCCCAAACTTGAGTAAACATTGAAGATTTTTAGCGTTTTGGCTGAGTTTGTGCTTTGGGAGTTGTCTATTGTTTCTAGTCTGTCATTATACAGCATTCTTGTTCAGCACGCGTGCAAAGACCGCGCTCGGCTGACTTCCGAATGCTCACCGAGATATAATAATTTTGGTACAGTGAGACAGGCCATCGCGTGATACATAGAGGTTTAAGTCACAATTTTTAATCAATTCTCGTGCTTCTTGTGCCTTTGCAAAAAAATCAAGAAGTGCTACATACTTAATCTACTTACTATTAAAAAAATATCATTTTTTCATAGGTTTAATGCAAGCCAATAATTAAACCAAGTCGTGACGGGAATATCTCGGTGAGCAGCCAAGCGTGGTCATTGCACGCGTGCTGAACAAGAATACTGTATAATGACAGAATAGAAACAATAGACAACTCCCAAAGCACAAACTCAGCCAAAACGCTAAAAATCTTCAATGTTTACTCAAGTTTGGGCTTATAGAAGATAATGTCACAGTTTTTCAATGACCATGAAATTCAGAGTCCGGGTAGTTAGTTAATCAATTGTGGCCCTGAAAAAATTTGAAGGAAAAAAAACTACGAATTTTTAAGAAAATGCTTTTATCGTGAGAAGGACTCTTCAACGCTGACAAACGTCAACAAATAGCGAAAACTATAATTTCTATATGTTTGCTTTGCTCGAAATCGCGCGCATTTACAATGCCCTAAAGCGTTTTGCTGACTTGCAAGGACCCATCTGTTATAACGATGCCCAAAATGAAGAGATGAATCTCATAGTTTATTAGATATAATCCGTGTAAAGTTTGCTTATCATTTTCGCATAAATTATGACCTAAATTTGGAAACCGCTGAATTTCTCGAATTGGGTCTTTGCGATTTTGGTGAAACTCTGTTCAGCGCCAGGCACTAATGCGCACTATGTGTAGCCGAGAGATTTTCACGAAAAAATGCCGGCAACAGCAGATTTTCGACTCAGACCTCAAAGGGGCGTGGCATTATAACCACGTGACATTTACTCCGATCGCCAAAAATTTTATGTTATATTGTAGATTGATCTATATGTTATCCATTCTATGTATTAGACTTACGATAAAAGTAAAGGTGGGGATACCAGAGAGCTTCAAAGTAGGATGGTACCCCCCCCAAAAAACTGGGTCGAGTCACCTTAAGAGACTCCTTTTCCAACCAATTTTTGCCGGCAAGAGAAGGACGGCGTATTCATTTAACGAAAGTATAATTCTTTGGTGTTAGAAACTAAGGGCTCGAAGACGGAAGTGAAAAAATCCTAAAATATTTTAATATTTTACGATCTTATTCATGACAAAATAAAAATTATGTCTTACATTCGTAAACACTGTAACCTTTCTGCACGTGCGCATACAGCTTTCCTTCTTCTTTGCCTTTCTTTTCAAGTCTGGACATTTCTTCAAAGGGTAAAATTTGAACGCATGCCACCGAGACCAATAAACAAACAAAGTTTCAGTATGGAATAATCAAGAGGTTCAATTTAGTGTTGGAAACATAAAGGAAGACATATTTCTTGCAAAATTTAATAAGCATTGTTTAAGTTAAGTTAGGACGTCTTTTCAAAGGGACTTCAATTTATTTTGACGTTTCCCGCATGTGACAATCCGTTTTTCAAAGCATTTCACTTTAGTTAGTATTTTTTGCTGCTGAATATTAAACTCTATCCTGATATCCATGGATAGTTGATATAAGCAACTTGTGAATAGACAGATACTCTTAGTTTCAAACTATCAATAACTTCCACCTGTTCATTTTTTTGTTTCCAAGGACACCTAAGCCATTTATGAATTTTAGTCATTTACAACGTAATTCTATCTGTATTTATGGTAACGTTTGTTTGAGTGATATTTCCCAACTTTTAAAGCTGGACATTTCAAATTGCCAAGCTATCCCAACAAACACTACAATTGTAGAAACTTTTCGTTATGGAATCAAGTCGCGTTCACCATTACAGCAGGTCGAAGCAGGATATAGCTGTAATTCCCTTCAGGCGTGAAATTATATTGTTAAAAACTATTCAGATAGGAGATAGATTTCGTGAATCGCCGATGATGTCCTAACTCTTAAATATTCAGCAGTTTCCTCCTAACTAGAAACGTCAGCTTTGTTATTTTTCCCTATCTTTGGGTTTGACAGAACAGATCACTTACAACGCAAACATCAATCAAGCTCAAATTATTAATTTAGCAAGCTATTGGCAATTACTGTATTTAGGATGTCTGCAAATTCTATAGACACACAAACCTCCTGTTGATGAAAACCACTCTGGAAGATTGCAGAGGTGGATAAAATGATTTGCTCACTCATATTCTGCTTCATATTCGGAGCAGTTTTGGCGGCCGAAGAAGAATCTAGATCTTCCTACATAGTAGCCCAAGAGAACAAGCGTTTACATGGCTATGTTGTAAAGAGAATCGATTCTACGGATGAAATGGCATGCAGTCAAGCTTGTTTAAGGCATTCTTGGTGTACTTCTTCTAACTTTAAAGAGTCCTCAGGCAGTTGTGAACTTAACAAGCACGAGTTTTCAATAACTACAGATGGTGACACCAAGCTCACTGATAATACGGGCACAACGTTTTCAATGTTTCTTAAGGTAAGTCGAAGAGAGGTTTGGCAACAACGTATGCGATGTAAGAACTGCGTTGAAATCAATTTTTAACGAATACACATCTGTTCTGTTGGAAAAACAGTAAAGTTGAGTTTTATTGGGATGCATTTATCAAAAATGGTATCCAAAGCGGGGATGTATGTCTTGTATTGGAGCCAGTCATATTCTGAGTCCTTTTGCTACCAGTCAATCTGCGACAATTTTTTAATGTTAATAACGTCCATGTATTCTTGCCTTCAATTGGTTTACTTGTCTTTTAATTACAGTTAAGAAAAATGCGCAGTGCAATTTAAAAATTCAAGGAGAGTCCGTCAAGCTTGTAATTTATGGAAATTGTATTTTGGTTTCTAAGTTGAAAGTATGTATTGTACAGACATGATTTGCACTTCGCCTTAAAAAGTATCTTGAGAGATCCGTGCGCACTTTAAGGATAACATGAATTTGAACGTTTTGCCCTAAAACATTTGCTGGTGTAAAAAGCTGCAGGAAGTCAATGGAAAACAACATATGCTTACCCAAGAAAAATGTGATTTTCTGCAGGGTTGTCTGATGGCTGGATGCCTCAACAGAGGTTCTTGTTTGTTCGACAAAGAAAAAGAAGCTTTCGCTTGCTCGTGCAATCTGCAATGGAGTGGAGAAAAATGTGAACTAGGTAAATTCTTAGTTTTTTTGTCCCTATAATAAATATACGATAGTGAAAGAGGTGTATTGTTTGAAGCAATTGTCTGTATCTGGTAAATATTTCAGTGGTACAAAAGAAAATATTAAACTGTTGGCAGATTTCCAATTTGATGAACCTTCTACTCTGTGAAAAGTATGTAACATTTGGCGTTTAGTTTTATTAATTTCTTAACCTAGTCAAATGTGGATCGGCCTGGGATTAGGGTCTCTTAAAAGGGAAAAAAGCGAATAATGGTCTGAACAGTCGGCTATATGCTGGTCCCATGTATGGTTGTTGCCATTTTCAATTTTCGGTTTGCCATCTTGTGTTCCATCTTGTAGTCCAGCCAACATCTTCCGCGAGTTTCTCCATCTGATAGACTACCCGGGATGGACTTATTATAATTTGTTTTTATAGACATTGACGAATGCGTAAAAAATACCCACAAGTGCGGTGCCAATGCTTACTGCAATAATACCAAGGGAGGATACAACTGCACTTGTCATCCGGGTTATTATGGAGATAGAAAGAATTGTGAACCAGGTAAGTTGGCAGATACTTGAGAAGTTTCGAAAGAGTGACGAGAGTGATGACGCGGAGAGTGGTGACGAGAGTGATGCACCTTCAAAAATGTTGTTTTGTTCATAAAAGAATTTCTCTTTTCGATGTTCTCGAGGCCTGGTTGCATGGTTAAGTCCTATTTTCCTTCTTAGTAAACGGGACTTCGTTTTGAATAGTAAAGGAAAAAACTGAAACTGGCCTTGTGGTCGGATCAATTTGACCAGCATAAGATTATTCAAGCGCAAAGCTTTTTCAAATTAAGGAGTAAACATTTTACGAATTCAAAAAAGAAAATATTTTTACTTTAAGTAGTTATTAAAAAGATCCTTGGCCATGTTTCTTCTTACTGGTGAATGTAATCCCTACAAAATAAAACAGCTAAGACTTTTTACCGCGGTGACTATAACTCGCACGTTAGCAACTCCATTCATACCTCACTTTCTCTTATTTTGTTACACAGTTTCATCATGCAAAGACCTTTTAAACAAGACGATGTGAGTAAAAGCAACTACCGTAAAATTCCGAAAATAAGCCCCTCCAAATATAAGCCCCCTAAACCGGTAACGCAAAAAACCCTCCGTTAAATCGCCCCTTTAAAGATAAGTCCCCCCGGGGGCTTGTATTTGGAAAATTGCCCTCAAATACAATGTAAAACAAAGCAAAAACGGTAAATTTACTTCCAACTATAAGACTAGCCCGATCGATTTTGAAACGCAAATTTTACGGTACTAATTTTTCGGACCATCAAAATCTCGAAATTTGTCGACTGTCAAGTGAGAATGAGGCTTTGTGGAGGTGGTTGGGGGGGGGGGGGAGGGGTGAAATAAAGAAAAAGAAAACACTTTAATAATGAATAATGCATTCCTTTTGCTTAATTATTCCCCGAAGCCTGGTTGACAAGTATGAGTTTTAATATCCTATTGGCAGTTGTCAAAATGGGGCATCTGCAGGTGACCTGTCTCACACGACTATATCGCGCACTCAGAGCACTGCTCATCGAGTCACTAATGTTTTGAAGTTATCCGGCTGACCAGTGTGTTATTTCATTGTAGTTGGAAATTGGATAGCGTGGTGTTTTCGAACTAGCGGGCTTATTTCGCCTAAGATCGAGAACCTTTGAAGCTAAAAACTGCCAAGCGGTTTCTGCAGATGCTGTGTTTTGTTTTCTCAATATTTTTGTCGAAAATGAACGGACAAATGCAGAGTAAATTGGATAAATAGAATATATTTAATTTCAAAGCGCATGTAGCAGAAAGTTGGTTGTATTAAAGCGCTGACTGTGTTCGCCGTAGTTGTCCGATTACTCATTTTCTTCCAACAATGCTTTGGGTGAGAACAACATTTCAGTTAAGAAGTAGTTTGTCAGCTCTCTTCCGCTATTTGTGCGTGTACGTTCACAAATGTGTTAGCCTATCATTTTAGCATTAAATTTGACCAACATTTTATGGAGCGATTTCTACGGTTACGATTGCCTTCAAACTTGCAGACATAAAACTAGAGAGCTCTGAGGCTTATTTGTTGAAGTTAGGGAAAAATCTGTCGTGGGATTTCGAAGTTATTTTCATTTTTCGTAAAAATGAGGTTTTAAATATATGCCGATACCTCAAACGTTTTTATACCTACAGGAAAATAAATAACATTCTCTTAAAGTTCCATCATTATTTATTAAGGATGCAAAAAAATCGTAGAAATCGGTTGAATCTTTCATTCTGAAAAACGCGAATCAAAAACATAACCGAGAACGGGCCACCTTATACTATAAACGTCAACACTATTATAATAACCTTTCTGCATGTGCGCATACAATTTTCCTTCTTCTGTGCCTTCTTCTCTGGATAGTTGATCTATACAGCAACTTTTGAATCGACACATACTCTCTCAGTCTGAAACTATCAACAATTTCCACCTGTTCATGTTTTTGTTTGGACACCTCAGCCATTTACGAATTTTAGTCATTTACGACCGTAATTCTATCTGTATTTGTGGTAACGTTTGTTTGAGTGATATTTCCCAATTTTTTTCGCAATTTCAGCAGTTTCCTCCTAACCAGCAAAGTCAGCTTTATGAGTTTTCCCTATCTTTGGATTTGACAGAACAGGGCACTTTCAACGCACACGTCAACCAAGCTCAAATTGTTACTCTCTTACACACACACCTCCTGTTGATGAAAACCACTCTGGAAGATTGTAGAGGTGGATAAAATGATTTGTTCACTCATTTTCTGCTTCATATTTGGAGCAGTTTTGGCAGCCGAAGTAGTATAGTACATGGCGGCACCGAAACATATTATATATTCTGGACTTAACCTTAGGAATCCGGTTTGAACCGGTTTTGGGCGGTTTGTCGAGACTTAAAGAGATAGCGCCGCATACTAGTATGCAGATGGTGCGTTCAAACAAAAATAATATAATATATAGTAATAATATGAAGACTAATCGTAAGGAACTTATAAGAAGATTGTTATCTGGGCTTACAGATAGTGAGCTCAAGAATTTAGTACGAGTGAGGGAAGAAGCCCACCCTATTTCTGTTGGAAGGACTCCAATTCCAAAGCCAAGAAGGAATGTACAACAATTAATCCGATATTTTGAGAATAATCCCATCCCACCATATAGACCGATTCCAGCTCCCAGAACAAAGAAACAGCAGCCAATAGCAGTACCACGGACAAAAATTGGTGAGCAACGGATGGCTCTTAAGGGCTTCACTAAATCATATGAGATCGGTTTGAAGACTGATAGAGATGCTTTGGTGCAGCTTCAAAATACGAGACTAGCAATTAGCAGGTTATTTAACACTACACTTAATAATACAAAAGGTTTCAAATTTGTGGAGACGTTAAAAGTAACATTTGTGAAGAGAAAGGATGATGATAATATTTATAAGCCAGCTTATTTCAATAGTAAAGCGCAAATAGTAATTAATCCTAATGATTTTTTATCAAGCTTGCAATTATCACAGCAACAAATATTAAACGGTATTGGTGTTTGGTTGTCTGAGGGCAGTGGTTGAACTGTTAGTAGTATTAATGAACATTATATAAATACAGTAGTGTATGAGCCGATGAGAGGTAATTCCTATATTACTCTACCGGTAAAATTACAGAATTCTGCTAAGGGGCTAATTAATCTTCAAAATAAGCATAATGAATGCTTTCGCTGGTGTCATATACGATATTTAAATCCGCAAGAAAAGGATCCCCAGCGGATCAAAAAGATTGACAGAAAAATGGTCCAGGAATTAAATTACCAAGGAGTGGAATTCCCTGTCGCTGCTAAACATTATGGTAAAATAGAAGAGCAAAATAGCATTAATATTAATGTGTTTGGTTATGAGAATGAGCAATTTTATCCAATTCATGTCTCAAAGCATAAAAACGAGAAAGTATTGAACCTGCTGTTGATTACACAGGGCATAGTTAATTGAGTGGAATGGTTATGAAACCCGTCAGACTCCTTTGTTATATGTTTTTGTGGACCTGAAAGTGCACAACGTTCAAAAGAATTCCTATAATTTTGATTGTATTGACCAATAAAAACGTTGCATTAATTTATTCCGTAACAATTTGCCAACAGAAAACAAAGGATTGTGCACTTTCAGGGTGCTTCCAACATAAACTGCAGCACTGTTGTTTTTATCATTGATATTTGCCGCTTTTCATAACCAGTCTCCTCTAATAACTATGCACAGGGCGAGAAGAAACATTATGTTTTTATTAAGGATTTTAATAAGATGATGTACAATAAGACTAAACACCAACACCGTAAACATTTTTGTACGTTTTATCTCCAGTGTTTTGATTCACCCTCTCCAGAGGGTGAATCAATTATTATCCGGGGGTCAGATGAGAAGATTTATGTAATCTATTATTATATGAAATCATTTAGAGATCCAAACTATGTTGAACGATATGAAGATGTCATTTTTGACCTAGAAACAGCCCTAAATACAACTGTCGCCAATAATGCTCATCAGAAGAAAGATGGCTATAGGTTTGTTGTTGATAACAGCGGAGAGGTTACACCATTTGACTGGTATAATGCTCGCATCAGTCTTGATTTTAAAGTAGTCTAGCTGGCTAATGGAGGTAACATTGCAGTAGCAGATCATAATGGTATTGTGAACGGGTCGTACTCACTGTTGAAACATTTTGATATTAAGCTCAATGGTACGAAAGTGTATGATTGCCAGTGCTCATAAGTAAACCTGGTTGATATGGAAAACGAACACTTCTCTGTGTCCCAAATCACAAACTGGTATTTAATAATTACCGTAAACTCTCCCGGGAGGTCCTCAATAAAGTTTTATACGGGGAAACTCAACCCTGGGTCTAACTATTTGCAGAAAAGGTACTCCTTTAGTATACCATTCCATCTCTTATGGTTGAGGGTTCGAGTGGCTTGTTGCAGGCATTGTATCCCCAGGGGGTACTCAACAAATTTATACGGGGAAGCCCTGCCCCGAGGTCCATGTCCTTACCTTTCCACATACCATGTTTGACAGAAAAGGTACTCCTTTCGTATACCATTCCATCCCTTTTGGCGGTTGAGGGGTGGAGTGGGCTGTTACAGGCATTTTAAAATGAGTTCACCATACAAGGGTCAATGGGAAGAAAGACTGCCTTATCAAAATCAAACTTGCGCGCTATTTTGCAGTTTCTTTTTTTAGTAACAAAATCGTATTAACCTACAGTGATCTGGAATTATTTGAACAGGGTTCATTGTATGCAGTTAGTACGTGATTATGACAAGGAAATAGACAGTGTGAAGCGAGGTGGCCAGTGGTCACCAGTGTCCATAAAGCGGGGCTGACGATATATGAGATTTTCTGACTTGGGAACACAGAAAAGTGTCCGTTTTCCGTATTAACCGTTGTCCGTAATAAAGGGGTTGGAGAAAATACGCGTGAATCAATAAACATGCAAAACTACTGAATATCTGTGTAACATGTTCTGAGTAGTTGTCAAAAACAACCAATCCAAGACTTACAGGTAGCTAGCAGGTAAAATAGGGGTCCTTTTACGTCAGATGAGAAAAACATCATGCCCACCATTTTCGCGGTTTTTCGGTCGCCAAGGCAGTTCCCCTTCCTTCTGATCATCTGCTACGCTGTTTAGCCATCTTCGATGTCCGAATTTAATTCCTACAGAACACTTTATTCAAATAAACTTTATTAAAGTTAGTTGAAGATCAGCACAGCTTGGTATCATAAAGCAAAAATAAATATCAACCTGTGCTGGAGGTGATTTTATATTAGTTTAAAGTACATTTATCGTGTAGTACTAACATAATGGGGAACCTCAGAAATTTAGATTTGACTGAGACTGTACTGAATTCCATTCACTTATTTTTGTAAGAAAAAGCGAACCTTTTTTTTTTACAACCAGTTAAGGTACTTTCCATTTTTTTCTCTCCGACAGTTGGGAGCTGGAACAATTAAAATGAGATTTCATTTTGTACAGGTTGAACGTGAGTCAGTTGGTCACTCTCCTCCTTGACTCCAAACTAGTTTCAGTTCTCTGTCACTTTGGAAATTTTGGATGCGGAGATGGAGGATGGACACCGGTCATGAAGATGGACGGCAACAAGGTGAGACATTTGTGTACGTTTTCCCTTAGTTTGGCGACGAGAGTGGAAAAAAATGTGTCATTAATAATTAAATACATGCAGGTTTGGCGCTGTCAGCGGTAATTTTCAATTACCCTAGCCTGCGAATACAGTCGTTTCTCCTTGCTCCTCGTTGCTAGGGACGTTTCATCAGGAGGAACGCCTGCACCTCAGCGACAGAAATTCCAATACTTATGACGTAAAATTGCAAAATCTGGGGGACCATAACCGCAGCCTCCAAGTTTGAAGCGCCTTCGGCACTCTAACTTTTTTTCTCGTTGGTACATGCTAAGTCCCTGGATCTGAAAGATTTAAGTATTAAGAACACCTTTAAGCTTCTGGAATATCTCGGTCAGTAGCAGTGGTCACCTGCCCTTTCTGTCAGACAATGTGGAGGTTTTCATCAAAACACGGAAGCCTGGTCTCTGTACTTGCAGATACGCGAGAGTTAAAGATAATTATATTCAATTCGGTATTTTTCAATCACATCAATCACCAACTGAATAATTACGGAGTCTGTTTACTTTTTATTCTATCGTTGACCATTAAAGCCATTTCGCCTGCTGTGGCTAATTTCATTTTACAAAGCTGGAGAAACAAGGACGTTGTAGATATTCTTTTCATTGTAATTGACCTTCCATTGCAAATTCGTTTTTTTTTTTCTTCTCCGGGAAGGACGTAGTCTTTAGAAGAAAAAAAAACTTTGAACTTTTCTTTTTAAAGGACAATTTTTCTATTTCTTCCTCCTTTCTGCCACAGCAAACTTTTCTCTACAATTCCACTCTCTGGAGCAACAACGAAACCTTCAACCTTGACGGAGGGAAGACTGGGTTTGACTCACAGGAGACCAAACTTCCCTCCTACTGGAACACGTCCTTCTCCAAGATCTGCCTCGGTATGAAGATCAACAACCAGATCAATTTTATTGTCATTAACAAGCAGGCGAACTCCTTGTACTCTCTGATCGCTGATGGGCAATACCGCAAAACCACACTGGGTCGTGACAAGTGGTTGTCGCTGATTGGTTCAAATGCCTCATTGCAGCGGAACTGTAAAAAGGAAGGTTTCAACGCAAAGTGTACCTTGAGTAGCCGTTCCAAAGCAAGAATCGGTATTCTCGGCAACGATGAAAAGGATTGCCGTGAATGTAACTCCAGATTGGGGTTCGGGAGCGGAGGGAACTACGATAAAACAAATACATGTGGAAATTTGGATAACCACAACGAAAAAAGATTGAGCATCAAGACAATGGGGTATATCCTGGTCCAGTGAGAACAATGCTCCTTTGCATATCTTTGAACGAGTAGTGGGAATATGTTATACACAATCCTTTTAACGAAAACTCATAGTGACGATGATGAGTAGAAGTAAGTTAAGTTATAGACAAACATTATACACGTATAGACCTAACGTTTTTTTTCTGTCGAGGAATGTGAACAGACGACCAATGGGGATCATGTTTGTCATGTTTGACCAAGAATATTATAGAGCGGTGTGTACAAAAGTAAAAGTGTTTGGATTATTTGTCCTTCTATCCCTTGCCATTGACACCTGTGGAATGTAAGAAACGTTTTTAACAACAACTTAAATCTAAACGTTTCTCAATGTATGAAAGCTACTTAAAAACGAAGAAATATATAATAATAAACTAATATAATAAACTTTATTTCTCAAACTGCGATCATATTCAGTGGTTCCACAAAAGACTGAATCAGATTTAAGGCCCTCAACCGGTCTAGGACTGAGACAGTTGCTACATGCAGACAGTCCGTTGGGAAGACCGATGTGCGATGTGTTGAAAGTGATAAAAGAGGCAGTGGCGATTCCCACTAACAAAGAAACGTCCCCTACACTGTTCTAACGGCAATGTAGGTTGTTTAAACTCACCTTCAAATTTTAAAATACCGTATTTCCTCGAATAATAGCCGTCCCTCGATTAATCGCACCCGTCGAATCAATTACCCTTCTTAGACGGAAATATTGAAGACAATCGCCTCCCTCGAATATACACCCAGTCTCCACCTCTCTCGCCATCTTCTCTTTCTCTTATACCCTCCCGGTCAACTTGAAGTGGCGTCTGATCCAGCAGAATGATCAGTGACGCTTCAAGCTCTGACACCGAGGATATTGGCACTGAAAATTAATCAAGGAACCAAATTGCGAACACTTAGAAAGCCCATGTTCAGTTTATATGATGTGATCATTTTTCGATTGAATGGTATAATAAAACAAAGGGACACGACTTCCCAAATTTTAAATAATCGCCTCCCTCGAATAATCGCCCCCGACCATTATTCGAGGAATTATGATAAATGAGGGAGGGTGAAAATTAATTAGACGAGGCAAACGGCTTAATGATACCGCAAAGTAATGCTGTCATCTAAACTAAGTCATCATCATTATACACGGCCAGTATTATCTTGACAGTATTTTTAAAAGATCGTTAGTGTTTCGTCCAGAATTTGAACCCGGGCCTCCCGCTTATTAGCAAATCTGAGCTAACAGGTCGAGAAGTGGTTACATGCATGCATACAAGACAGCGATGGAGGAAAGACGTATGGCGAGCGAGGAGCACCAGACACGCGCGTATCTCACGCTGCTCGCACGAAAAAGGGGAAAAACAAGCACCTGTTCTACAAGCTGATAATAAGGAAACAGGAAGAGGTACTGAGATTTTAGAAAAGAACAGGGACAGGGTGCTTTCTTTATAATGGGCTCGTGTTTGTAGCACCTCTTCACAACCTTTGGAGATTTAGATGGATTCTGACAACAGTAATATAATAAGCGGTATACAAAAATACCACGACGCAGACGTAGTATAGAGTGTTTTTACTAACGTGGCCAGCATCTATGCAAATTTATTAGAACAAAAGAAAGTGTTTGCATAAGAAAAGAGTTCAACTCCCACAGGACTGGTTTTAGGACACCAATATGGCCGCCGTGACGTCATGTGAAAACACTCTATAGTAGTAAGGAGCATAAGCAAAGACGACGGCGACGGCTACGAGAACGCTACTTAAAAAGTGAATTCACTCTGCCTCGAAAGTTTTCGCGCTCATTCCATCTCGTTTAATTCGTTAAATGGTGGCAAATTGTTTTTGGAGTTGAATTCTGAAGGACTGTATCAAAGTTCCGGAAAAGAAAAAAAGAAAGTTGTTGTCTTGTGTCCCCGTCCTCGACAAAACGTGAAATTAGGCACTTTCACGTTATGGTCGTGTAACAAAGTGCAAAACAGTTGGTGTTTTGCCAATCTAAACCTATTGCTTTTTTGCCTTTCTCGTTGCCGTCGCCGTCGTCGTTGCTTAACAGGCTTAAGCTCCCTAATGATGACTGCTTTTGTTTTTGCGTTTTTGTAGATATCAGAAAAAAAGCGTGAAAGTAATCAAGATCTGTAAGGGAACGGGAAGGGGGGGAGGGGGGGGGGAGGGAAGGAGGGGGATCCTGCAGTCTCACATTCCCCCTTCCGAGATTTTTTACGAAAATACCGCATCTCGCCATTTTTTCATCGCTTTTCCAAACCTCCTTGGTTGTTTCCAAAAAAACAATGCTTTAACCCATTCGCTCCTGGAAACTTTGCCGAAAAACGCGTTTTGAAGCTAGTCGAGTGGTTTTCTGGTCACTGTGCTATAAAGAGCTAAAACTTACCACAAACCGGTTTACAGGTCGTACACTTCGCGGCCTTCTGATCCAGATGCAAAATATCAGCTTGCGAAGTTCGGGCATGCGCAGAAAGCAAAATTTAGTTTAAAAGTGACACAGCAGTCTTGACTTTTACTTTTCGCTTTCTCTCCTCCCCTCTGTTTTCGCTTTTCTTGCCTCATTTTTTTTTCTCTTGCTGGACACTTAGTAGGCTTCATTTTGGTGGGAAGAGTTTTTAGGAAAGCTTTTAGGATCTTAGGATTAGGTGAAAGAAAAGGTAGTTGAGCAATGAAACAAGATTTTCATGGAGATTTTCGGGTCAATGTCATGTGGTTTTTTGGTTCTTTCTCCGGTGCCCTTGACTGAATTGTGCTCATTCTGGTATGGTTTGAAAGATCTCTTCACTCTGCACAAGTTAGCGAAGAAAGTTGTCCTTGACCGTTAAAAATGATGACGTCACAAAGGGTAGAAAGGACCTGGATCCGCACAGGCGGTTACAGGCGGTTCAGGGGCGAATGGGTTAAGTAAGAATAATTGTTGCATTAGGCATCAAGTCGTTAACTGGCATGGTAT
>NC_133207.1:29339178-29436678 GCF_958299795.1 Porites lutea
CCTGTATAACTCATGCATTTCGGGCTGATAGTCCGCTTGTTTCTACAGTAATCTGGTGTTTAATGCATGCGCAGTTACAGCAAAACTCCATACCTAGACAAAACGAATAATGATACCGAGTCTGGATGAAACAGAAGTTTGAACACCTGTGTAAATTACCATTTACTTGGGAAAACTGGAGGGACTGGACATTCCGCTTGTTTGTGTCATTCCAACCTTCAGAGCAGTTTTAAGACGAAGTAATTTTTGTACTCTTTTCAGTCTTTTCAGCCGATTTGGATACAATTTGTAGCGGATCGTTCTCAAACTACGTGAAATTTTATTTACCATTTTCACTGAGACCATAATTATACACCTCGTTTGCCCCCACCCCCCCCCCCTACAATTTTTCATAACCATTGCTTCCAATTGTTTCACCTGTTAATACAGTCGTCCCAAGAGGAATCGAAGACAACGGTTGTGCCAAATTTTGGGGTGTAAACAAGGCACGGTATGGTCTTAGTGAAAATTTGCAATAGTTTTATATCTATGCACAGGATATCCACCTGGGTGTTTTGTGTGACTGGTAAACATCTCTCAGCTTCCAAAGATTGTTTACTAAGTATGCAATACAACAGACGCGCTGATCAGACATAACAACTCAGGTTTGATTGATATTCTTATTAGTCTGGCTGCCAGAAGCGACACACACAATTGAAAAGAAATTCATAGATAATTAACATTTAATATTGCATATAAATTAATGGTTTTTGAGAACATCTATCGCTTTAGAAAAAGACTCAGTGTTTTACAATGTTTGTCAGGTTCCTCAATTTCACGGAGTTCTCCAACAGTCTCTCCCCACTAATCGGCGATGTTCTCTTTTTACTTTTGCTCGTTTTCCCTCATTTCGTTGTTTTCTGTGATACCAAATACGGCTTTTGCTCAAATGGAAGGTTAGTTTTGTTTTATTTATATAGAAGGACATAGACTGACATGACTTCTTGTGCTGTGTATGTAACATTAGACTTTGGTAACTAAAAATTCTGGTGAGTGCGTTAGAGAGAATGTATAAGAGCTCCTATAATTTTGCCCGATCTAAGTGAGGGCTGTGGATGTAAACTATGTTTTCTTTTTTAATCAGTTTTGATAGCACACAAAATTATGATTTTAACTTTAAAGGTCGTAAATTATCTATCATAGAACTGCCGGGTTTAAATTTAGATTCCATTTATCCACAAGTGTTCATCGAGCACCTACAATTCCTCATTCATCTTTTCTCCAACCTGCTTCGGTTTTACTTACATGTAACTAACATTTGCGACTTCTAGTTCATAAATCATTAAACCTAAAAATCATATTTTGCCTATTTTTTTTACCCCATTTGGCGTTTTATGGCTAGATGTAGGTGGTCGTGTTGTGCTCAAAAGTGGACTCTCTCAGAAAACTTGGTACTTTTCGTGAACGCATTACAAATTAACACTCGGACGTACACGCAAATTCATACACCTACTGTGGTACAAGGTCGGGGGGGGGAGGTTGAGAGAACCCCTCCTCATCAATGAGACGAGGTACATTTCATGGGTGGTGGCGCTGCTGGAGGTCTATCACGTCACCAACAATGATCGCCATCTTAGATTGTGCCAAAAATTAGAAATCCGGCCGCGGTTAAAACCGCGAGTAACTGATATTTTTTTGGTGCTCGGACATTTAAAATAATACATAAAAAAGCACTTTGTATCATTTTATCCACCACCTTTACCTTTATTTTTGAAAGATGTTGAAAAAACATGCATTTTCACTCAAAAATGGCTTGACCGCCTGCTACTTATGACGTCATATCTCGTAACCGTAGTAGCTGACCATTACTAAAATTGTCTCAAAATGAGCTCGAGGGATAAACAAACAGCTACTGAAAACGTCACGTGCTGATGTTTTATCGTCTTGGAAAAAACTCAGAAAACCCTCAGAGGGGGAGGAGGGGAAACCCCCCTCCCCCCTTGTACGTTCGAAAACATGTTCTCTACTCTTATAGTTTTTCGATGATTACGCCAGCTGGTACCGAAAACGAACAACTTCACGGCTGATTGCTTAAACCACGATGGGTAAATTGAGGTTGCAAAAAAGGACATTTCTTACTCCAGCCTACTTTAAATGAGTGACAACTGAAAGTATACATTTGTTGTGGAATATTTTGAAAGTTATTTTTAAGACAGATCTATCTTATCTTTTAAGTTTAGTTTTTGATCTTTTGTTTTTAATTGTACTTTATTTAATTCACGCTTAGCTCGCGAATTTACTCAGTTACCATATTAGGAATGTTATTCGCTTGGCATTGTCAGATGTTAGTTTTTTACAGGTGGTCGTGCTTGTGGTGTTAGAGCTGACCTTCGTTCTTTGGTACTTATCGGTTGCGTCTGTGCGTAGGCTAATCTATTCCCTAACAATAGCAAACCTGTTGAAATGTTAGCGATAAGATATACAGACATGTCCAGTTTTGGCTATTAAAACCGCTACTGTACTTGAACTAGAAGTAGAGAAGAGTGGAGAAATTGGTAGAACTGAGAAAGTTGCTGAGTAAGTAGAAGTTGTAAGAAGATTAAGAAGAACCGGAAAGTAAAGATGTAAATCAGATTCTTGGTAACCTCATCTTGTAGCGAGCGAGTTGCTCCAACACACCCCCACACACTACTGCGAGAATCTCTGGGGAAAAAAAAATTTCGATTTGAACACAACCCAATTCTAATTTTGAATTTGTTTGTAGGCTTAACTTAATTGTCGCCATTTTTGTACACTTTTGTGTTCTTTTTCTAGTACAAAACGACGCTATTTAATTCTGCCTTTACATTGCTGTATAGTGTTTTTCTTCCTTTTGCCCAGAATTTTGTCTTGTTGATAACGGAAATCGGTATACGTAGAATTTATATTCAAGAAACTCAATTAGCACCCACTCTTAGCTCAACTGATAGCCGGCATGATTCCATTCACTTTCAAAAATAAAATTTAGTGTTAATTAGTAACTTGAACAAATTGACAAAAGCTATCTAAGCTGAATGAATTTTGGAATTTCCAATCAATTAGTTGAAATAAAATAGCTGTTTTCAGGTCTCAAAAAACTCACCAACCTCGTTAAAATTTCTTTGAATCATTTTTGTAACGTTTGTTAACAAATTGAACTACCCAAACCACGCATTCTGCCCTTTTAGCTAGTGAGGCAATTAAAGTTGGGTTATTGTAGTTTGATTTGTAGTAGAAGATGGGTTATATTTTTAGAAAAGACTTCATGTTCAGTCTTTTCATAAATGCCTTATTCTATCATCGATGACGACAGCGGTCCGAACAAAACCGCCAATCAGCAGCCGTTTTCTGTGCGTCCAAAAATCTTATTACCATGATTGCTTGTCTTTTCAATAAGAATTAACATCGAATCCTCTATATTTCTTTTGAAAAGCGAAAAAATGATAGGTTCCCTTTAGCTTTAAAAAGGTTCTTGAACATGTTATATATTTCCAGTCTAGGGAGTGCTTAATGGTTTTTCGACCAACATTGTTAAAATTTAAATTATGCTTTATTAGTCTAAACACAGTACGTTTCTTTTTGACGACTTGCCAAAAAAGAAGAATATATATACATACTGTGAAAGGTTTGAACCTAGGAGTGATTTCCAAAGTAGGTTGGGTGAACGTAGTCCTGAATAGGACTGTTGTTGTTGACAGTGACTGACGTTTCGACAACCTGCTGAGCGGGAGTCATCTTCAGCGTCAAAGTGAGTTGTATCACGTCAATTGATGGTATTATACTCTGGTTATTCATCTGATTGGTAAATTACGCCGCGATGTTATTGGTAATCTGTCAGTTAAGCCGTGATGTTATTGGCTATGAAGACTCGTAATCAGTAATTGGTGCGTCTCGACCCGTCTATTGTCACAGTTCAACAGTCGTCTGTTGTGAGTCAAATTGTTAGTTCTCCAGTATACATACTGTTCGATAAGGTTTTAGAGACTATGTGGGTTTTTTCGATCATTAGTACTGTTAAGTTGTGTTTGTAGTGTAAATATTTAAGTACGTCTGATGCATCAGTAAGGGAGCCTTTTTTATGACAACTTGCCAAATATGGAGAATCAACCGTCTTAAGTAAAATTTTTGGGACTTCGATGCAATTAAAAGGGCTGTGTCACGGCAATCCAGTTCATTTTGTTTAATTTTGCCGATTACTCGTCCTTAATCGCTATGGAACTTAAAGTAAGCAAAGAAATTACATATAAATGACAAAATCAGAGATCCGAGACAAACAAAAATGTCTCCTGAGCATTATTTTTGAAGTTGCAAGCAGCAGGGATCAACTTTGAAAAACTGTTAGGCAGAACAGTTTTCAAAATCCCTAATTTCAATCCGTTTCAACCTTCTTCAGTTTTGCTCATCCGTGGCATCTGTTGTTTCTGTTATGTTATTTTAACCTTGCTTTAAAGTTTTAAGAGGCTATTTTTTTGTTTCTCTCAATTTAACGGGCATTTTGTAATTTCTTAATTTGGCTGAATTTCGTGACACAGCTCCTTTAAAATGAGAGATTATATGGACAGGCGGGTTACCCGCCAACGCGGTTTACCTCACCTTACTGGGGTCCCCCACCTCCATGTAAACAGGCCCTAAGAAATGTGCCCCAAAGTGTGATGCACGTGCTGAGCTGTTATTTTTTCATTACACAAATTGTTTTCAGACGTTCGATCGTTGCCACCATCGTCGAGTGGCTGCTTCAAACTTAATAAATCTTAATCAGTTTTAAAGCTACATGACTTTAAACAGTCCGGGCCACAACCAGATCTGGGTATGTAATTTCCTGCAATGTGATTGGTCCATACCGCAACCAACACATTGATTTGACCGCGAAAGGACTAAGTTCGACAGAAATGTCGCAGCAAAGAGCGCTATGGCTGGGATGTTCCTTGAAGAAAAATAACAGCATGTACTACCAAACCGATTAATCGAGATGATTTTATGCGTCTTAGCGTTCGATTTACAAATATCAAGATGATAATGATCGAGGAAGGTTTCTGTAAAAACGCCTGGACTTCTGATTTCAAGAGGCCCGAAGCAACTGAACGACACGGATCGAAAGGGAAGAGTAGGGAATTTGAATACTTGAAATACTGATACATTTTAAGTGGAAAGGTATAAAGAAGTCGTGTTTGGATTACTTTTTGCTAGCACTGCTTCGGCCTACAGGTCCTACAGTAGTATGCTTTATGCTTCTTCGGGAGCAATTGCAAGTTTTCAGTGTCACACCATTCAAAATAGATCAAAATAAAAATCAAAACCATTCGACAGATAAAGCCCAGAATCTGGGAAGTGAAAGGAGGTAAATATACAAAGACCCTCGCCAAGATTTGGGTCGAAGGAATAATTCGTACGCGAGATATCCGAGGAAATGTTTTACCCAAATTTATAGAGCTTTGTATGGAGACGCCATGCTGGAACTCATCCGGATGAGCTCCAACATGGCGGACGGAAACCAACAGAAACATCTGTTGCCGAGTTTTGCTACAAAAGCGTGAATTTACTCCTAGAGGAACTCACAAACATTAAAGTAATACTCTTTCTTATACTTGAACTGTTTAGATATCAAAATTCCTCGAAAAAAGTTACTTTTTTTAACCTAAATGACAGCTCTCTTGGCCGTAATGTAAATGCTGCGTCACGCAAAAGCTTAGAAATTCAAGCGTACTCTATTACAAAACCAAGAACCCTTCTGAAGCGAAAATTTGTTTGAAAATTAGTTTTCACGATCAGCTGCTCTAATACACCATCAAAGTAAAATCTCAGTAGGATCGATAGTTTTGTATTTTGAATTTTAGTGACGTCATGTGAAAACCAACAATACCATACGCGCTAAAATCTAATTGGGATCGAAGGAGTGCTGGATATCAATTTTCAATATTTCAATCGTCAAACATCTTGGATAAGTATGCGAAGGTAAAAAAATAAATAAAATTTCTGTAAATTGCACTCACAAAGGGTCGTAAACAGTCATTAATCAATGTCTGTCTTTTCGTGGTACAAAACCCCATTGCGGATGAAAATATTAAAATACCATTCACCAGGTGGACTTTATCGTGTTCTAATAGCATTAAAGTGGGGTGGTAGGCCTACAAGAATTTTAACTCATGCCAAAATGCTGCTCGTTTCAATTAAGTTTTTTTACTCTGCTGGGTAGATTATGATCTGGAAGATTGTACATTTTCACTGAGATTTTAGCCCCTTGTTGCATACTGAGAGGTCATGGCACACACATCGATTTACTGTGGTTTTTGTATCTGGTCTGAAGGATTTTCGCTCTAATGCAAGAGCATTTTCTGTGACCTCAGTTTTTGAAGCGTAAAGCATTTTATTACGGTTGAATAAGGGTTTTAATTTTCTCCAAAGTGCCTTCTGGATCTAAATAACTAAGCGATTTTTGTTAGTCCGTGAATGTAAATAAAAATGTTATTTTTTTTGCAGTGTTGTATCACGCTGTGCGTTTTCTTTGAAGGATGTTGAACTATCACGGATAGTGATTAACAGATACAAAATTATAAGAATTAAGTGCAGCTTCAACTGAAGCTGCATCAACTATGGAGAAATGCATTGTGACTCAGTAGATTCCAGCCTGGTGTTTTTCATAAATGCGAGTCTTCTGACTACGGAGCGCGTATTCCCTAGCCTGAAATTCATCCGATTGCTTCGAGTCGTTTTCTCCTCTCAGCAACGTCTGAATCGACGGGCCGTTAATGCCGTCCAGTGACGTCACTCACTACCCGAAAACCGGGTAGTGATTTTGATTGGTTGATTGTCTAAACATTCGCATAATTATGTATAATTATGAAAAATTTTAGCGGGATTGTCGCTTGATATTAAGCGGATCGCATCCCTGGCATTCTTTCGTGTAGTTCAAACATTTCGATAACCTTAATCTTTATCTTAAACAGCAAAATTGCCCTTGTCTTCAAAACTGAAATGCTAAATTGAACTGCGAATGAAGAATCATTGCGGAGAGTCGGTAGGTTTTTCATTTAGAGCCGCTTTGTGGTTTCGGCCACGGTGATTTTGTTTACGTGAAGTTTTCTGAGATCACTGTTATAATTCGACGTTCTTGCTATTTTCACCGTCAAGTGT
Organism: Porites lutea; assembly: GCF_958299795.1. Taxonomy (NCBI): domain Eukaryota; kingdom Metazoa; phylum Cnidaria; class Anthozoa; order Scleractinia; family Poritidae; genus Porites; species Porites lutea. The sequence goes on from NC_133207.1 coordinate 29,346,307, forward strand.
AACGATTCTGTTAGCTTTTCTTTCTTGTTTCCTTGTTTTTTTTCGTTAAGGACCAAATAGCTTCTTTTCAATTAAAGCAAATCATTGTGTTTTTGAACTAAGTGTTTCATGTGTGTGTTTATTTCATTGCGTGATTGCGACCGAGTTTGATTATAGAATTCAGTACAACCGGTTTAGAGTTGTACTGCATGCAGTTGATAGTTTGAACGTTAAAAATGAATTACGATCGAAAAAAATAAAGCAATTCTGTATCATGCAGACATTTCCAAGCGATATTTCTCGGTTTGCCACTTGAAAATCATGTTTTACTTTTTGCATGAATTAAAGCAAAGGTCAAGGAGTAGTGACGTCACTGGACGGCATTAACGGCCGGTCGATTCAGACGTTACTGAGGGAGTAATAACGACTCGAAGTAATCGGATGAAATTCAGGCTACGTATTCCCTTCCTTGACAATAGCTTTTGAATAAGCTTAACAGTGTTTGAACTGTTTTGTTATTGCCACTTTGTGATCAGGCAAGACCATGGTTACGGTTCTCCACGAACAAACTGGCGGCATCTTTTTGCCACAAAAACAAGGTGCTTTTGCTTTTCCATCCGACTGCAAGATAACATAAAATAAACATTGCGTTACAATGAAAAGCAGCATATGAACGGCGCCACTGACTGTTGCATTCTCCAAAGCACAGCACTATTTGAATTCGCTATGCACTACACCAAAAAGACCACCACCAACAGGCAAATTTTATGTACATTTCAAAAAATTCTTTTTCAAGGATCAGAAAATTGAAACTCATCTTCTTTTTTAGATGTTTTGCGCCTTGTCCGGCATTTCTTTGAGCTGAAAAACTCTCGTGTTCGGTCGTTTTGCCTCCCAAGAACGCACAAACGTTAATCGGACGGCAATTTTTCTTCACACCCCTGTTTTATTGCTGTCTAAAGTCACAGCTCTCAAAGTAGTATGGGGAAAAGACACTTATAGGCGCAGCAAAGAGCCTGGAAGTGACCTTCCCCCGTGTTTCTCGACGAGGGCGCCATTTTGCAAATGTGGGTGACGTCATCATATATCCAGCTCTGGTAGTGGCCCGGACTGTTAAAAGTCATAAATATCAAGTACCTAAGAACTGCCAGAAAAATACTTAATTCCATGTGAAAATAATTCCTTATTTTTCTTCCCCTGACCTCTAGGCTTTACTTTAGTTAACGTTTTTGAGTTTCAGCTCACTTAATGCGTTCCACTTTAAAAGCCATTCTTAAAGCCAGGAACTCCCTAAATTAAGAGATTTCTAATATGCACGACCCATGCATTCTAAAAGCGTAAATTAAACCCTTCATTCTTTCTCTTCAGAATTTACCACCATGTATCATCACAGTCTTCGTCAAGATGTTTTTATAAAGGACGAGTACCATTATTTGAACGTTTCTAAAGTTGGAACGTTTACAGTGTATGACAGCCTTGACTGCACCTTTAAATGCCTCGGCAATCCTTCCTGTTTGTCCTTCAACCTGGCAGCTTACAAAGGAGCAGATGGAAAGTTGCGGTGTGAGTTGTTATCCTCAGAAAAGTACAGCAATCCTGAGGAGTATAAAAGAAACGACAGTTTTCATCACTTTTCCATCAAGGTGGGGTAAAATCTTTGCATAGAGTTTATTAAAGTAAGATATTTTTTGATATCCCAGTCTATGCGATTTTTAATAACCTGTCACGAACACGAATCGACGTAAAAGTGACTACTGCACGTAACAAGTCGGGGTTATTCAGTCGAATGTCACTTTCTTCTTTTTTTCTTACTTCTGCAATCAACACTTTTACGCAAAACAAAATTACCTTAATTATATGGCATTTGACATCAACCTTTTTTTAACTTATTTCAGACTCCATGTATGTCATCACCTTGTCAGAACGGAGGCTCCTGTGTAGCGAACTATAAGTATCACTCGTTCGACTGCCGTTGCAAAGAAGGGTTCTATGGATAATTTTGCGAAGAGGGTAATTGATATTCAGACCGGGGCCCCTGTTCAAGTTAGGACAACCAAACTTAGCGGCTTTACCTAAAATTTATCTGGGAACATTTTAAAGGCGTTGTGACGTGTACGTCAACATTGATGTTACCATGGCAACCGAGTTTTGACAGCCATGTTTTTCAGAATTTGCTTTTTCTCTAAAAAATAGGTTTAATTCATTTCTTTTTTTTTACTGATTGAATTATTAGGTTATCTACTTCTTTTTTTCAGTTGCCAAGTCCTCATGCCAAGACGTTTATAATCAGCTCACAGAAAAGTGAGTGATCCTATTCATAGTAATTTAATTGATGAGGATAGATCACTTAAAGTCCGGGCGATCATTCGGAGTGCGTCAGTACCGTGTTTAAAAGCCAAAAATCAGCCGTCAGGCCTCAAAAACGGAATACAATTGTGTTGCAGAGAAAGTCGATATCACTTAATTAATTGTACATGTTAGAATTCGTATCATGGCTGATGGATTCTATTTCAGCCTTTGTTCTCCACTCTGGAAACTTAAGGTTATTAGAGGCCTAAACTCGTAAAAGCTGGTGAATTTTTAAAACAAATGATTGGTACTGTTCAGATAATAAAAACCATAATCTGTGAACACCACCATCCTGCACTGAAGGCCCTCCAGCAAAAAAAGTTGTTGATGACATGCGGTGGAACCCCGCCGTTTCGCTTAATACGAACACCCGTATAAAACGAATGGTTCGTTTGTACCGACAAAAGTTCAGATATTTCAGTGCTCATAAGTAAACCTGGTTAATATGGAAAACGAACACTTTTCTTGTGTCCCGAGTCCCAAACTGTCATATCATAACTATCGTAAACTCCCCCGGAAGGTCCTCAATAAAGTTTTATAGGGGAAGCTTATCCCTGGGCCTAACTCCTTGCGTTTTACGCCCGTCATTTTTGCAGAAAAGGTACTCCTTTCGTACACCATTGCATTCGTCTCTAATGGTTAAAGGTTCAAGTGGCTTGTTACAGGCACTTTATCCCCAGGGGGTACTCAACAAATTTTTACGGGGATAATCCCTGCCCCGGGGTCCATGTCCTTACCTTTCCACATATCATGTTTGACAGAAAAGGTACTCCTTTCGTATACCATTCCATGCCTTTTGGCGGTTGAGGGGTGGAGTGGCTTGTTACAGGCATTTTAAAATGAGCTCAGACCAAACAAGGGTCAATGGGAAGAAAGACTGCCTTGAAATCAAACTCGTCACGCTATTTTAATTGGAATTTCTTTTTTTTAGTAACAAAATCGTATTAACCCACAGAAATCTGTAATTATTTGAAAAAGGTTCATTGTATGCAATTAGTACGTGATTGTGACAAGGAAATAGGCAGTGGACAGTAAGGTAGCGAGTGGTCACCAGTGACCATAAAGCGGGGTTGACGGCATGAGATTTTCTGACTTGGGAACACAGAAAAGTACCCGTTTTCCGTCTTAACCGTTGTCCCTATTAAACGGGTTAGACAAAACATGTGAGCATCAATAAACATGCAAAACTACTAAATATCTGTGTAACATGTTCTGAGTAGTTGTCAAAAACAACCAATCCAAGTCTTACAGCTTAGATGACGGGTAAAATAGTAAATTTGACGTCAGATGAGAGAACATCATGCGCTCCATTTTCGCGGTTTTTCGGTCGCCCCTTTCCCCTTCCTTCTGAACATCTGCTACGCTGTTTAGCCATCTTCGATGTCCAAATTTAATTCCTACAGAACACTTTATTCAAATACACTTTATTAAAGTTAGGTGAAGAGCAGCACAGCTTGGTATTATAATGCAAAAATAAATAGCAACCTATGCTTGAGGTGAAATTATATCTGAGTCCAAAGTACATCGTGTAGTACTAACATAATGGGGAACCTGAGAAATTTACATTTGACTGAGACTGTACTGAATTCCATTCATTTATTTTTGCAAGAAAAAGCGAACCTTTTTTTTTTTTTACAACCAATTAAGGTACATTCCATTTTTTTCTCTCCGACGGTTAGAGCTGGAAAAATTAATGAGATTTCATTTTGTACAGGTTGAACGTGACTCAGTTGGTCACTCTCCTCCTTGACTCCAAACTAGTTTCAGTTCTCTGTCACTTTGGAAATTTTGGATGCGGAGATGGAGGATGGACACCGGTCATGAAGATGGACGGCAACAAGGTAAGACATTTGTGTACGTTTTCCTTTAGTTTGGCGACAGGAGTGGAAAAAAAAGTGTCATTAATAATTAAATACAGGTTTGCCTCTGTCAGCGGTAATTTTCAACTATCCTTAGGCTAGCCTGCGAATACAGCCGTTTCTCCTTGCTCCTCGTCGCTAGGGACGTTCCGCCAGGAGGAACGTCTGCACCTCAGCGACAGAAATTCCATACTTATGACGTCAAATTGCAAAATTTTCTGGGAGAGCATAACCCCAGTCCTCCAAGTTTGAAGCACCTTCGGCGCCGGCTAACTTTTCTTCTCGTGCGTACATGCTAAGTCCCTGGATCTGAAAGATTTGAGTATTAAGAACACCTTTAAGCTGCTGGAATATCTCGGTCAGTAGCAGAGGTCACCTGCCCTTTCTGTTAGACGATGTGAAGGTTTTCATCAAAACACGGAAGCCTGGTGTCTGTACTTGCAGATACGCGAGAGTTAAAGATAATTATATTCAATTCGGCATTTTTCAATCGCATCAACCACCGACTAATGATTAAGGAGTGCAGTATTTGTTTACTTTTTATTCTATCGGTGACAATTAACGCCATTTCGCCTGCTGTAGTCTGCTACGTAGCCGTTATTAGTGTCGTCACTCAACGCTCCTCCCCACTAACACTAATAACGGCTGTGTAGCAGACTACGCCTGCTGTGGCTAATTTCATTTTATAAAGCTGGAGAAACAACGACGATGTAGATTTTCTTTTCATTGTAATTGATCTTCCATTGCAAATTCGTTTTTTTTGCTTCTCCGGGAAGGATGTAGTCTTTTGAAGAAAAAAGAAACCTTTGAACTTTTCTTTTTAAAGGACAATTTTTCTATTTCTTCCTCCTTTCTACCACAGCAAACGTTTCACTACCATGACGCCTTTTGGAACAACAAAGAAACCTTCAATCTTGACGGAGGGAAGACTGGGTTTGACTCACAGGAGACCAAACCAGTCCCTCCTACTGGAACACATCCTTCTCCAAGATCTGCCTTGGTATGAAGATCGGCCAGCAGATCAAGTTTATTGTTATCAACAAGCAAGCGAACTCCTTGTACTCTCTGATCGCTGATAGGAAGTACCGCAGGACCTCACTGGGTCTTGGCACGTGGAAGTCACTGATTGGTTCTGAGGCCTCCTTGCAGCTCAACTGTAACAAGGAAGGTTTCAATGCTGTTTGTAAAGATTCTCGTTCTTCCAAAGCCAGGATCGGTATCGTTGGTGACAACTACAGCGATTGCAGAACCTGTGAGTCTAGAATTGGGTTTGGTACTGGAGGATATCGTGCTAATAACAACACATGCGGAAACGAGGCTAGTGTGTTGGGGCCAGATAATGGCGAGAAGCATATCAAGGCAATGGGATATATTTCGGTGCAGTAAAAAGAACCTGATATTCGGGGCTAATTTACTTTTGGCGCCAAACGAAAGTGTAGCTTAACGAAACTCTTCTTCTCTCTTCGTTTTTTGTGGATAAACAATAGACTACGTCTAGATTGAATTAAAGTTAACCATTATACATAAGAAGTAAAAGACACACTGAGAAACTAAGATTAAAATAAAGTTATTAGCTACTGTAATCCAGTCTCGCTATTGCTCTACCCGCTAACAAAACTGTCTTATTTTGAGATTGGAGGTGAGTTTTCAGTTTTTACTTGTTTTCTTTTTCATTATTGTTGTTTTACTTAGATCAGCATTTAAGAGGACGAAGTTGGTGATGCGAGTATTAGCTTTCCTCCGTGGTCTGTTTGTCAAGCTCTTTTAAATGAGTGACCTTGGAGAGCTTACAAAATCCAAAGTAATAATTATAATAAAAAAGATAAAATAAAAAACGTTCTGTGCTGGTATTTAGAAACGCGGGTGAGTGTTAACGTGTAAATATCAGGTCGAGCCTATCACAGGCTTCTGTAAATATTTAATTTCAGGGGTCTGAAATGGACGCATTGGCATAAATTAGTCTCTAACTGGGTTGAAAAAGTTTTTAGACGGGGATCATCTTTCTTAAATTGTGATCCAGAGGGGATGACGGGTGAGGAAAAAATTGGCCGGAACACTTTGCGGTTGCAAACGGTTGCTGCCCGCAGACAATCTTTGAAGACCGATGTTTGATGTGTAAAAGACGATACACACGAGGGATTTTGCTCCCGGAGCATGCTCCAGGGGAGCAATTGCTGGGGAGGGGCACTTGCTGTTTTTGGTAAATTCTGAAGATGACTCTGAAGATGACTTCCACACAAATTGTCGAAACGTCAGTCATTGTCAACAACGGGACAACGATCACCCGGCGGACAATCATGCTCAAATGACTCTTGGGTTCAAACTGAGGCTTGATTGTCAGTCGCTGTCCGGGAAACGAGCCCGAGCTCCTCCACTGAAGACATAATTAAAACTGTAGCTTTATTTGGTCTTCATTATTTCCCGGGATTCTCCTTTTTAATGTTTTCCTGTCAGTTATAATGTCTCGAAAAATATAAATATAATGGTTAAGTTAAAGCATTATGTCTCAAAAAGCATTACTTATCAGTTCAGTATTACTGTAAAAACCCGCATATAAGAACCTGTTGATTTAAGAACCTACAGGCTGAAATTTGGCATTCAAATACTCAAAAATACAAGAACCTGTCCAGCCTGGCAATTAAAGAAACTGTTGGTTCTTATACAAAAAATCACTGGGGCTCCAATTTTGATGGTCAAAGAATTCTGGATTTTAATAGTGGGAAACTTCTGACAAACAGTTTAATATTGTGTATAATTATGTTTTCCTTGACTATGTACATTTGTTTAGATTTTCACGAGAAAGACGTAGACGATTTAAACGTAGACGATTTAGACGTAGACGATTTAAAATATAAAATATCTATATATTTCTGTCAATGGTTACAGTACGACAACCTCTGCAAATTAAAAATATCTATTAAGAACCTTATCGCCTGAATTGTGAAAAACTACCCAAAAATATAAGAACCTGTTCAGCCTGACCTCGAAAATTCTAAGTTCTTATATGCGGGTTTTCACTGTATTCTCTTATATATCATTACCTTACTTATGCTTGTACACTACGGGGAAATAGTTTTTTTATGCTCCACTGCTGTCTCAAATCGTAAAATTACAAAACGAAGCGGTTTGTATTATAAATGATGTATTTTTTAATGGAATCAATAACTCCATACTAACGGTATCCCTAAGCCTTTTGAAATTTCTTGATATTGTAAAGCTGAACACATTGTATGCTTTTTTATAATTATTTCCACCATGAAAAGTTTCCTAATATACCTGTTTCAATAGTATCTGAGCTACATAATTACAATACCGCCGAAGTACATCATCTAATCAAATAGTCATACCCCCATTTCGAACTAATCTCAGGAGATTCTGCCCCAGCGTTATTGGAAGATTCTTTTGAAATAGCATTCCGCAATTAATCAGAGACATTTATAACCATCTAAAAAGTTTTTCAGAAAAGCAGTTTTAGCTGTTACCTTGCTCAATACTAATGAAACACCACCTCTTTAACAATTCACTGAGCTATTTTACATTTTTCCTTTACTTTGTTATTAAGAACTACAAGGTTTTTGTTGTACGTAACTTTAAGGGGCACAATGTTAGTTTTTCTTGACGTGCCGTGCCCCTCTCCTCTCTTTCTTATCTACAATGTGATTTAATTGAAGTGCTGTAATTTTGTCTTGTGCGTTTTCTTTGTTTGTAAATTTTATTTGTCACTTGCTTTTTCACCGTACATGTAAATCTAATTTTGTATTATCTTTTGCTTAGGTTTAAAGAAACGAATAAAATGAAATGAAAAAAAATGAAATAATGACTTGGCAGACGCCCCCCTCCCTCCTCAAGAAATCCCCCTAGCAAATAATCGCCTACTTGATGTAAGGAAAATGTGCGGGTTTTTTTAACTATTGCTATGGTTGATGAACACTGTGTGGTCATCAGTGAAGTGCTTATACTCAATTTTTCTCACGCATTATTGTTTTTTTGGAACCATCCGTCCCATTGTTTTAGGTGGTCAGGCAATTAAAGTTGGGTTCTTGCCACGGACCGCCAGATTCCACAGCAGGTGATTCCTTTTACTAATGCGTTAATACTGAGTTTGCTAACAGTCAGATGGACATAACTACATTGTACACAATAACCACGTTTAAGAAAATCCCGATAAGAATTTGGTCTTGCGTTTCATTCAATTCTGAAGGGTTCAATCGCATCGAAGTCCCACCCGAAAAACCCATTAAGCACTCCCGAGCATTGAAATAATATTTTCAAGAACTTTTAAGTAAAGCTAAAGGGGACCTATTATTTTTCGCTTTTCAAAACGAATACAGACGATTCCATGAAAATTCTTTTTGAAAAGATAAGCAATGGTTGTAATTAGATTTTTGGACACACAGAAAGCGATTTTGTGATGGCTGCTGATTGGCGCTTTTATTAAGACCGGAAATAATGCATTTATGATAGACTAAACATGAAGTCTTTTCTGAAAATACAACCTTCCTTCTACCCCAAATCACCCTAACAAGTTTGTTAAGTTCTTATTAGTTTCATTCTTTTTATGTTGTATGTTCACAGTTAACTAAAGAGAAATACACCTGTAAGTTGACCCTCAAGGCAATTTAATTAATATTCCCTTGTAAGGAAGAAGTAAAGTTTGATATACAGCCATATTAAATTGCAGTGCAGAAAACTGTAAAGATATTTTCTAACGCCAAAAAGTCTTGGAGCTAAAAAAAAGATTATTTATTTTGGTAACGTCTCTTTTAAGGGGGCAATACCCATGCGATTTTTTTTTTGTCTTGTTTTTATAAGAATGTGTTATTTTTTTCCAGAGCCTTAATCGTAGTAACCAATACGTTGGCGTATAAAGTGCATTAGTTGAGGTTTCAAGACTTGTCATTAATTGGTCCTGCCAGAGTACTAAAGCGACATAACAGACAAAGAAAGTCATGAATAACAAACATTTCATATTGTATAAAAAAACTGGTGGTTTTTAGAACGGCTATCACTTTACAAAACACTGTTTTTGGCACTGTTTTTAGGACAGTTGATTTTCTTTATTTGGCAAGTTGTCATAGAAAGGTTCCCTTTTTATTGATGCAGCAGACATACTTAAATATTTAAGACTTTAAACTAAACATAACAGTGCTAATGATCGAAAAAACCCACGTAGTCTCTGAAGACTTATACGGAGAACAGTATATTATTCTTACTTGGCAAGTCGTCAAAAAGATACTGTTTATAAAGAGTAATAAAGCATAATTAAATTTTAACCATATTGGTCGAAAAATCCATTAAGCACTCCCTAGCGTTGAAATAACATTTTCAAGAACTTTTTTTAAAGCTTAAGGGAACTTATCATTTTTTTCGCTTTTCAAAAGGAATATAGAGGATTCGATGTAAATGTTTGAAAGAAAAGTAATAGTAAGTTGTAATTAGATTTTTGGACGCACAGAAAACGATTTTGCAATGGCTGCTGATTGGCGCTCTTATTCAGACCGGTGACGTCATTGATGGTAGAATAAGGTATTTATGAAAAGACTAAACATTGTCTTTTCTGTAAACATAACTTTCCCTCCACCCCAAATCATCCTAAAAATAATTTGCTGAGCCCGTCTCAGTTTTATGCTTTTTATGTTGTATGTCAATAGTTAACTAAAGAAAAATAAACTTGTAAGTTGACGCTTGAGACATGTTAATTAATGTAGACTTATTAAACAAGAAGTAGTTTGATATAAAGCCATATTAAATTGCAGTGCAGCAAACTGTAAAGATATTTTCTAACCCCAAAGTGGCTTGGAGCTAAAACAAATCGTCAATTTTGGTAACGTCTTCTTTAAGGGGGCAATACCCAAGGGACGTTTTTTTGTCTTGTTTTTATAAGAATGTGTTATGTTTTCCAGAGCCTTATTCGTAGTAACCAATACGTTGGCGTATGAAGTGCATTGGTTGAGGTTTCAAGACTTGTCATTAATTGGCCATGCCACATTGAAGCGACGTATTAGACAAAGAAAGTCATGAATAACAAACATTTAATATTGCATAAAAAACTGATGGTTTCTAGAACGGCTATCACTTTACAAAACACTGTCAGTTTGGCAGTGTTTGTCAAGTTCATCCACTGATTTTACCGTGAACAGTTTCACCAATCTGAGATGTTCTCTTTATCCTTCTTCCAGCTCTTTCCGTTGTTTTCTGCGATACCCAATGCAGTCTTTGCTCAACTGGAAGGTTGGTTTTTCTTCGCTTTATTGATAGTCGAGTGAAATTTCATGGAAATAACCTTTTTACTTTGTATAAGTTAGAGGGAAATCTATGAAGAGGACAGTTAAGGGAAGATGGAGGCAAACAAGCTTTCCTCATTATAACGATATCCATGTAAAACAACACCCGCGGATAGTATTTTGTCACTAACTAACATGGCTCTTCTTCGGTTTCGCCTGGTTAATTACTTTAAAAATCGCTTAAAATTGCGGCCGGCATGTTAGAGAAATGTATGACAGTCCCTAAAATTTTGCTGGGGAGGGAGCTTCAACTAGGACAAAAACAAAGACTAGTTTTGCGTTGTTTTAAACTCTATCGCGTTTATAAAGTTGAGTTTTTATCGCGGTACTTTATTTAGTTTTGGTCAATTTGTTAAACGCTGATGTACCCTGTAAATTTTCCTGGAGTTTAATTCGTAGGGACCAAAAGCCATAATGGTCCCAGTTATGGCACGACATTAAAAGTCAACTAAATAACAGTAGTGGACTGCCAGAAAATCTCTAATTAATTTCATGAAGATGATAATTCCCATTTTTCTTCCCCTGACCTCTTAGTAGGCTTTACTTTCAGCTAAGGTGTTTGAATTCCAGTTCACATAACGCGTTCAATTTTAAAAGTCGTTCTTAAAGTCAGGAACTCCCTAAATTAAGAGATATCTTAGTGCACGACCCATGCATTCTAAAAAGGGAAATTTCAAAACCATTCTTTATTATTAATGATTCTTCAGAATTCACCACCATGTATCATCACAGCCTTCGTCAAGATGTCTTTATAAAGGAAGAGTACTATTATTTAAACGTTCCTAAAGTTGGAACATTCACAGTGTATGACAGCCTTGACTGCACCTTTGAATGCCTCGGCAATCCTTCCTGTTTGTCCTTCAACCTGGCAGCTTACAAAGGAGCGGATGGAAAGTTGCGGTGTGAGTTGTTATCCTCAGAAAAGTACAGCAATCCTGAGGAATATAAAAGGAACGAGAGTTTTCATCACTTTTCCATCAAGGTAGGGTAAAATCTTTGCATAGAGTTTATTAAAGTAAGCTGTTTTTTGATATCCCAGTCTATGCGATTTTTAATAACCTGTCACGAACACGAATCGACGTAAAAGTGACTACTGCACGTAACAAGTCGGGGTTATTCAGTCGAATGTCACTTTCTTCTTTTTTTCTTACTTCTGCAATCAACACTTTTACGCAAAACAAAATTACCTTAGTTATATGGCATTTGACATCAACCTTTTTCCAAAATTATTTCAGACTCCATGTATGTCATCACCTTGTCAGAACGGAGGCACCTGTGTAACGAACTACAAGTATCACTCGTTTGACTGCCGTTGCAAAGAAGGGTTCTATGGAGAATTTTGCGAAGAAGGTAATTGATATTCAGACCGGGGCCCCCGTTCAAATTAGGACAACCAAACTTAGCGGCTTTACCTAAAATTTATCTGGGAACATTTTAAAGGCCTTGTGACGTGTACGTCAGCATTGATGTTACCATGGCAACCGAGTTTTGACAGCCATGTTTTTCAAAATTTGCATTTTCTCTAAAAAATAGGTTTATTTGTTTCTTTTTATTACTGATTGAATTATTATTGAGTTATCTACTTCTTTTTTTTCAGTTGCCAAGTCATGCCAAGACGTTTATAATCAGCTCACAGAAAAGTGAGTAAACCTATGCATAGTAATTTAATTGATGAGGATAGATCAGTTAAAGTCCGGGGGATCATACTGTGTTCATGAGTCACAAAAACATCCAAAAAATCACTCGTCAAGCCTCAAAAACGGAATACAATGTGTGTTACACAGAATGTCGATATCGCTTAATTGGTAGAATTTGTATCGTGGCTGATGGACTCTATTTCAGTCTTTGTTCTCCACCCTGGAAACTAAAGGTTATTAGAGACCTTAATCGTAAAAACTGTTGAATTTTTAAAACAAATGATTGGTACTGTTAAGATAATAAAAACCATAATCTGTGAACACCACCATCCTGTACTGAAGGCCCTCCAGCAAAAAAAGTTGTAGATGAAATGCAGTGGAGCCCCTCCCTTTCGCTTAATACGAACATCCCTATAAAACGAATGGTTCGTTTGTACCTACAAAAAGTTCAGATATTTCAGTGCTCATAAGTAAACCTGGTTAATATGGAAAACGAACACTTTTCTGTGTCCCAAATCACAACTGTCATATAATAATTCTCCGTAACTCTCCCGGAAGGTCCTCAATAAAATTTTATACAGGGAAGCTCAGCTAACTATTTGCAGAAAAGGTACTCCTTTCGTATACTATTCCATTCATCTCTAATGGTTGAGGGTTCGAGTGGCTTGTTACAGGCATTTTATCCCCGGGTGGTACTCAACAAATTTTTACGGGGAAGCCCTGCCCAGAGGTCCATGTCCTTACAATTCCACATACCATTTTTGAAAGAAAAGGTTCTCTTTTCGTATACCATTCCATCCCTTTTGGCGGTTGAGGGGTGGAGTGGCTTGTTACAGGCATTTTAAAATGAACTCAGACCATACAACGGTGAATGGGAAGAAAGACTGCCTTATCAAAATCAAACTTGCGCGCTCTTTTGCAGTTTCTTTTTTTTTAGTAACAAAATCGTATTAACCTACAGTGATCTGGAATTATTTGAACAGGGTTCATTGTATGCAGTTAGTACGTGATTGTGACAAGGAAATAGACAGTGTGAAGCGAGGTGGCCAGTGGTCACCAGTGTCCATAAAGCGGGGCTGACGATATATGAGATTTTCTGACTTGGGAACACAGAAAAGTGTCCGTTTTCCGTATTAACCGTTGTCCGTATTAAACGGGTCGGAGAAAATACGCGTGCATCAATAAACATGCAAAACTACTGAATATCTGTATAACATGTTCTGAGTAGTTGTCAAAAACAACCAATCCAAGTCTTACAGGTAGCTAGCAGGTAAAATAGGGGTCCTTTTACGTCAGATAAGAAAGACATCATGCCCACCATTTTCGCGGTTTTTTCGGTCGCCAAGGCAGTTCCCCTTCCTTCTGATCATCTGCTACGCTGTTTAGCCATCTTCGATGTCGGAATTTAATTCCTACAGAACACTTTATTCAAATAAACTTTATTAAAGTTAGTTGAAGATCAGCACAGCTTGGTAGCATAAAGCAAAAATAAATATCAACCTGTGCTGCAGGTGATTTTATATCAGTCCAAAGTACATTAATCGTGTAGTAACTCCCAGTAACATAATGGCGAGCCTGAGCAATTTAGATTTGACTGAGACTGTACTGAATTCCATTCACTTACTTTTGTAAGAAAAAGCGAACCTTTTTTTTCACAACCAGTTAAGGTACATTCCATTTTTTTCTCTCCGACAGTTGGGAGCTGGAAAAATTAAAATGAGATTTCATTTTGTACAGGTTGAACGTGAGTCAGTTGGTCACTCTCCTCCTTGACTCCAAACTAGTTTCAGTTCTCTGTCACTTTGGAAATTTTGGCTGCGGAGATGGAGGATGGACACCGGTCATGAAGATGGACGGCAACAAGGTAAGACATTTGTGTACGTTTTCCCTTAGTTTGGCGACGGGAGTGGAAAAAAAAATGTGTTATTCATAATTAAATACAGGTTTGCCTCTGTCAGCGGTAATTTTCAATTATCCTAGCCTGCGAATACAGCCGTTTATCCTTGCTCCTCGTCGCTAGGGACTTTTCATCAGGAGGAACGTTTGCACCTTAGCGACAGAAATTCCATACTAATGACGTAAAATTATAAAATTTTATGTGGAAGCATAACCCCAGCCTCCGAGTTTGAAGCGCCTTCGGCGCTCTAACTTTTCTTCTCGTTGGTACATGCTAAGTCCCTGGATCTGAAATATTTAAGTATTGAGAACACCTTTAAGCTTCTGGAATATCTCGGTCAGTAGCAGAGGTCATCCGCCCTTCCTGTCAGACGATGTAAAGGTTTTCATAAAAAGACGGAAGCCTGGTCTCTGTATTTGCGAATAAGCGAGAGTTAAAGATAATTATATTCAGTTCGGCATTTTTCAATCGCATCAATAATTAAAGAGTGCAGTATTTGTTTACTTTTTATTCTATCGGTGACCATTAACGCCATTTTGCTTGCTGTGGCTAAATTGTCATTTTATAAAGCTGGAGAAGTGAGGACGTTGCAGATATTCTTTTCATTGTAATGGATCTTTCATTCTTTCTTTTTTCTTCTCCTGAAAGGATGTTATCTTTAGAAGAAAAAAGAAACTTAAATTTCAACTTTTCTTTTTAAAGGACATTTTTGCTATTTCTTCCTCCTTTCTACCACAGCAAACATTTCATTACGAAACAGCCTTTTGGAGAAACAAAGAAACCTTTCACCCTGACGGAGGGAAAACTGGGTTTGACTCTCAGGAAACCAAACTTCCCTCCTACTGGAACACATCCTTCTCCAATATCTGCCTCGGTATGAAGATCAACAACCAGACCAACTTTATTGTCATTAACAAGCGGGCGAACTCCTTGTACTCTCTGATCGCTGATGGGCAATATCGCAGCACCTCACTGGGTCGTGACAAGTGGATGTCACTGATTGGTTCTAATGCCTCATTGCAGCTGAACTGTAAAAAGGAAGGGTTCAACGCAAAGTGTACCTTGAGTGGCCGTTCCAAAGCAAGAATCGGTATTCTCGGCAACGATCAAACAGATTGCCATGAATGTAACTCCAGATTGGGGTTTGGGAGTGAAGGGAACTACGATGATAGGCGGAATACATGTGGAAATTTGGATAACCACAAGGAAAAAAGACTGAGCATCAAGACAATGGGGTATATCCTGGTGCAGTGATAACAATGCTCCTTTATGTCTTTGAGCGAGTAGTGGGAATCATTGTTATACCCGAAGCATATAAGCCCGATTCGGGTTATATGCTTCTGGTTCTTCACAGTCCTTTTAACGATAACTCATCGTTAAGATGATGAGTAGAAATACGTTTAGTTATAGACAAACATTATACACGTCTAGACCTAACGTTTTTTTCTGTCGAGGCATATGAACAGACAACCAGTGGGGATCATGTTTGTTATGTTTGACCAAGAATGTTATAGAGCGGTTCTTGGTGTGTATAAAAGTAGAAGTGCTCGGATTATTTGTTCTCCTATCCCTTGCCATTGAAACCTGTGGAACTGAAGAAACGTTTTTAACAAGAACTTAAATCTAAACGTTTCTCAATGTATGAAAGCTACTTAAAAACGAAGAAATATATAATAATAAACTAATATAATAAACTTTATTTCTCAAACTGCGATCATATCCAGTGGTTGCACAAAAGACTGAATCAGATTTAAGGCAGCCAACCGGTCTGAGGGAGGCACTTTAGGAGTGAGACAGTTGCTACACGCAGACAGTCCGTTGGGAAGACTGATGTGTGATGTGTTGAAAGTGATAAAAGAGGCAGTGGCGATTCCCACCAACAAAGAAACGTCCCCTACACTGTTCCAATACTAATGTAGGTTGTTTAACCTCACCTTCAAATTTTAAAATACCGTATTTCCTCGAATAATAGCCGTCCCTCGATTAATCGCACCCCTCAAATCAATTACCCCTCTTAGACGGAAATATTGAAGACAAGCGCCTCCCTCGAATAAACGCCCACTCTCCACCTCTCTCGCCATCCTCTCTTTCTGTTATACCCTCCCGGTCAACTTGAAGTGGCGTCTGATCCAGCAGAATGATCAGTGACAATTCAAGTTCTGACACCGAGGATATTGACACTGAAAATTAATCAAGGAACCAAATTTGGAACACTTAGAAAGACCATGTTCAGTTTTTCTGATGTGATCATTTTTCGATTTAATGGGATAATAAAACAAAAGGACACGACTTCCAAAATTTTGAATAATCGCCTCCCTCGAATAATCGCCTTGCCTCCTCGAATAATCGCCCCCGGCTATTATTCGAGGAATTATGATAAATGAGGGAGGATGAAAATTAATGAGACGAGGCAAACGGCTTAATGACACCGCCAAATAATGCTGTCATCTAACCTAAGTCATGGTCACTATACACGGCCAGTATTTTGCTTATTATTAGCAAATCTGAGCTAACAGGCCGAGAAGTGGTTACATGCATGCATACCGAGACAGCGAAGGAGGAAAGACGTGGGCGAGCGAGGAGCACCAGACACACGCGTGTCTCATGCCACTCGCACGAAAAACGCGAAAAACCAGCACCTGTTCTACAGGCTGATAATAAGAAAACAGGAAGAGGTACTGAGATTTTAGAAAAGAACAGGGACAGGGCGCTTTCTTTATAATGGGCTCGTGTTTGTAGCACCACTTCACAACCTTTGGAGATGTAGATGGATTCTGACAACAGTAATAAGCGGTGTACAAAAATAATGATACACGACGCAGACGTAGTATAGAGTGTTTTCACTAACGTGGCCAGCATCTATGCAAATTTATTAGAACAAAAGAAAGCGTTTGCATAAGAAAAGAGTTCAACTCCCACAGGACTGGTTTGAGACACCAACATGGCCGCCGTTTCATTGTTTTGGGACACCAATATGGCCGCCGTGACGTCATGTGAGGCAAATTGTTTTTGGAGTTGAATTCTGAAGGGCTGTATCAGAGTTCAGGAAAAGAAAAAAAGAAAGTTGTTGTCTTGTGTCTCCGTCCTCGACAAAACGTGAAATTAGGCACTTTCACGTTATGGTCGTGTAACAAAGTGCAAAACAGTTGGTGTTTTGCCAATCTAAACCTATTGCTTTTTTGCCTTTCTCGTTGCTGTCGCCGTCGTTGTTGCTTAACAGGCTTAAGCTCCCTAATGATGATTGCTTTTGTTTTTCGTTTTTGTAGATATCAGAAAAAAAGTGTGAAAGTAATCAAGATCTGTAAGGGAACGGGAAGGGGGGGGGGGGGGGGGGGAAGGAGGGGGATCCTACAGTCTCACATTCCCACTTCCAAGAGTTTTTACAAAAATACCGCATCTCGCCATTTTTTCCTTGCTTTTCCAAATCTCCTTGGTTGTTTCCAAAAAAACAATGCTTTAACCCATTCGCTCTTGGAAACTTTGCCGAAAAACGCGTTTTGAAGCGAGTCGAGTGGTTTTCTGGTCACTGTCGTGCTATAAGGAGCTAAAACTTACCACAAACCGGTTTACAGGTCGTACACTTCGCGGCCTTCTGATCCAGATGCAAAATATCAGCTTGCGAAGTTCGGGCATGCGCAGAAAGCAAAATTTAGTTTAAAAGTGACACAGCAGTCTTGACTTTTACTTTTCGCTTTCTCTCCTCCCCTCTTTTTTCGCTTTTCTTGCCTCATTTTTTTTTTCTCTCGCTGGGCACTTAGTAGGCTTCATTTTGGTGGGAAGAGTTTTTAGGAAAGCTTTTAGGATCTTAGGATTAGGTGAAAGAAAAGGTAGGTGAGCAATGAAACAAGATTTTCATGGAGATTTTCAGGTCAATGTCATGTGGTTTTTTGGTTCTTTCTCCGGTGTCCTTGACTAAATTGTGCTCATTCTGGTATGGTTTGAAAGATCTCTTCACTCTGCACAAGTTAGCGAAGAAAGTTGTCCTTGACCGTTAAAAATGATGACGTCACAAAGGGTAGAAAGGACCTGGATCCGCACAGGCGGTTAAGGGCGGTTCAGGGGCGAATGGGTTAAGTAAGAATAATTGTTGCATTAAGCATCAAGTCGTTAACTGGCATGGTATGCTATTGCGCCACGCGCACTTCCCTAAGGCCTTGCAACCATAAGACTCGCTATCATGCTGAATTTAATAAATCGAAAGTGGTTAATTGAAACAATGGGTTTCCTGTTCGCTTTTGATTATATTTTTTAGTTTCAATTAGAAAATTATTAACCATTGGAAACCATGCACAACCTACAGATTAGTTAGTTATCTGCTAATCTACCACCCAGTGCTAGCAGATAACTAACTGTACTTTGCGTTGATTTCCAGAATTAACTGTAGGGTCTTAAGCTTGGCCAAGGAGCAAATAGACAGTAAGTATAATGTCTAATAACTCAATTAAACAAAACACCAACCGGCTGGCAAAACCAGTTGGCTATTTACAAGCGTTATCGAGGATTTGAACTAGGCCACCGACAACGAGAATCCATCTAGAAATACTGTTGTTTCCAAGACAAAAAACAGTTTTCCAAATTCTTAAAAATAATGGTAACTTTATTTTTCGCTGAGTAATATTGCACAGTCTTTCATTCTGGAAATTTTCGCTGAAATGATTCGAACCATTTCTACGTTCAAAAACTCATAAGTTATTCATAGCGAAAAACAAAATAAATTTTATGTTTAACGAGTGTCTTTATATTCTATAAAGATGCGGTTAAACTGTACATCCAAGTTTTTATAAGACCAAAATAACCCCAAATCTACGTATTAGTGCAAGAATCAGTTGATATATATCAGAGATTTTGAAGCCGTTCAAAATACTCGCGGAACTGTGTATTACCAGGTGTAAAAACTGTCGGCTTCGCATCGAGTTTTTAAACCTGATAATACACTCCTGCTCGTTTTTTAAACAGTACGTAAAACCGTCAAGTTAACCCAGGCGATTTAATTCAACGATATGGTTCATTTTAAATAAACATTTAAAAATCAACAGTAGTCGACAAAAAATTTTCAATATAAATTATCTAGCGTTATCAGGCGTCTTTGCCAATTGCGATAATAGAAAATTCTAGCAACGACGAAGGCGACAGCAACGAGAACGTCAAAAAAAGAAACATTAGGTTTATTGAGCAAAACAATAAGTTTGCTTTTGTGTACATTTTTTTGCCTTCATTGCTCGACTACGACGTGACAATGCCTATTTTTTAACGTTTTATGGAGGATTTTAGTTGCTGAAAAACTCTATATTTTGCAAGAGCGGCGCAAATATCTGTCTTAAGTAAAATCCTACTAGTGGTCTATTATCAATGCAGCGTTCTAATTGGTTGAGCTACTACTAGGCTATATGTTATAGCCCACCAGTAGCGAAAAGCGCCGGCTTTGAAAACCAAAACAATGGCGACTGAATCGAGTTTTGCTAGCTAAAGTTGTTTTGTCTCGATATTCTGACCAACTAGTTGGATTTTACTAAAACAATTAGTCCTCTCGCCCTCATAGCCTCTGAGTCAATAGTCCATGACCCCCCTGTATAACTCATGCATTTCGGGCTGATAGTCCGCTTGTTTCTACAGTAATCTGGTGTTTAATGCATCCGCAGTTACAGCAAAACTCCATACCTAGACAAAACGAATAATGATACCGAGTCTGGATGAAACAGAAGTTTGAACACCTGTGTAATTTACCATTTACTTGGGAAAACTGGAGGGACTGGACATTCCGCTTGTTTGTGTCATTCCAACCTTCAGAGAAGATTTAAGACGAAGTAATTTTTGTACTCTTTTCAGTCTGTTCAGCCGATTTGGATATAATTTGTAGCGGATCGTTCTCAAACTACGTGAAATTTTATTTACCATTTTCACCGAGACCAAAATTATACACCTCGTTGCCCCACCCCCCCCCCCATCCCATTTTTCATCACCATTGTTTACAATTTTTTCACCTCTTAATACAGTCGTCGCAAGAGAAATCGAAGACAACGGTTGTGCCAAATTTTGGGGTGTAAACAAGGTACGTCTCGGTGAAAATTTTCAATAGTTTTATATCTATGCACAAGATTTCCACCTGGGTGGTTTGTGTAAATGGTAAGCATTTCTCAGCTTCCAAAGATTGTTTACTAAGTATGCAATACAACAGACGCGCTGATCAGACATAACAACTCAGGTTTGATTGATATTCTTATTAGTCTGGCTGCCAGAAGCGACACACACAATTGAAAAGAAATTCATAGATAATTAACATTTAATATTGCATATAAATTAATGGTTTTTGAGAACACCTATCGCTTTAGAAAAAGACTCAATGTTTTACAGTGTTTGACAGGTTCCTCAATTTCACGGAGTTCTCCAACAGTCTTTCCCCACTAATCGGCGATGTTCTCTTTTTACTTTTGCTCGTTGCCCCTCATTCCGTTGTTTTCTGTGATACCAAATGCGGCTTTTGCTCAAATGGAAGGTTAGTTTTCTTTTATTTATATAGAGGGACATAGACTGACATGACTTCTTGTGCTTTGTATGTAACATATGACTTTCCTTGGTAACTAAAAATTCCGGTGAGTGCCTTAGAGAGAATGTATAAGAGCTCCTAAAATTTTGCCCGATTGAGGTGAGGACTGTGGATGTAAACTATGTTTTCTTTTTTAATCAGTTTTGATAGCACACAAAATTATGATTTTAACTTTTAAGGTCGTAAATTATCTATCATAGAACTGCCGTGTTTAAATTTAGATTCCATTTATCCACAAGTGTTCATCGAGCACCTACAATTCCTCATTTATCTTTGTGACAACCTGCTTCGGTTTTACTTGCATGTAACTAACGTTTGCGTTTCATTAATCATTAAACCTAAAAATCATATTTTGCCGATTTTTTTTTTTTACCCCATATGGCATTTTATGGCTAGATTTGGTTGTGTTTACTGAAAAATGGATTCTCTCAGAAAACTTGGTACTTTTCGTGAACACATTACAATTTAACACTCGGACGTACACGCAAATTCATAGCGGAGCTCTCGCGCGCGAAGCGCGCAGCGGAGCACCATGGGTAAAGAAATGTGGTAAACTACCCATCCGAGAAAATTTGGTAATCACATGACCGTACACCGACCGCCCGCCCGACCGTCCGTCCGCACCACAGACATACCAATGTAAAATAATTCAATTAATAGGTAAGGCAACCCAAATGCAACTCAAGGTTTTATTTGGAAAGAAATCGCATGGCCGCCCGGACTTTTAGAAAGAAAAAACAACAACAAAGTGGTGTCTTTTTCAACGTTATTTTTGATGTTTACACTCACGTGGATAACAGAGAAACTGAGCTAGAGCTAGTTTCTGAGAACAAAAGAGAAGAATTTTGTAGGAAGAAAAACGTGAAAATTCAAAGCGACTGTGAGACAATGAGAAATGCTAGTAGCCAGCAAGGTGAAACTGAGCGCGGCAGTGAAAAATAAAAGCGAACATCAACACAGGAGACAAAATATTGGGTAAGAATTCCTCCATAAAAATAATGTGCAACTAGGAAGTTTGACGTTTAGTCCTACAAAACAGCGTTGTAGTTGTGCAAAACAACGGCAAAGAAAGACGAAAAGCGTGCTGCACGTGCAAATTTTTTTTGTTTTGCTAATTAGAAAAAAAAGTGTGCTGCACGTGCAATTTGCTTTTTGGCTAATTAGATCTATTGGTGCCATTTCCATTGGCCTCTCCGTTTAGCATTAGACGATTTAATTTTTTTTGTTTACAAGTTTTATTAACAAGAGCTTCGCTTTTAGCCCTGGCTAAATCTATATATTACCCCTATTGTGGTATAAGGGGGAGGGGGGTTGATAGAACCCCTCCTTAGAGGTTTTGAAAAGATTTTTTCCTTCAGTGGAAAGCCTTTGATCTTCTCTGTCAACAAGATGAGGTATATTTTATGGGTGGTGGCGCTGCTGGAGGCCTATCACGTCACCAACAATGATCGCCATCTTGGATTATACCAAGAACGAGAAATCCGGTTAAAACCGCGGGAAACTGATATTTTTTTGGTGCTCGGACATTTAAATAATACATAAATTAGCACTTTGTATCATTTTATCCACCACCTTTACTTTTATTGTTGAAAGATGTTGAAAAAACATGCATTTTAACTCCAAAATGGCTTGACCACCTGCTACTTATGACGTCATATCTCGTAACCATAGTAGCTGACCATCACTAAATTTGTCTCAAAATGAGCGCGAGGGATAAACAAACAGCTACTGAAAACGTCACGTGCTGATGTTTTATCGTCTTGGAAAAAACTCAGAAAAACCTCAGAGGGGGAGGAGTGGAAACCCCCCCTCCTCCCTTGTACGTTCGAAAACATGTTCTCTCTCATGTTCTACTCTTATAGTTTTTCGATGATAATTGGCCTGGCCTTTTTCTTGTATGTACAGACGCCTATTGTAACGTTGTATCTAAACTTGTAACCATGCCCTGTCTCATTAATAAAGTCTGTCTGGCGATTTCGAAAACAAATTTATATGTTTATCGTGAGAAGATTGTCTCTCTGGACTAGATTAAACAATTAGCACAGAACTGAAACTTGTAACAATTTTAAAGACCCCATGGTTAAAATGATCTTTTGTTTTTAATTGTACTTTATTTAATTCACGCTTAGCTCGCGAATTTACTCAGTTACCATATTAGGAATGTTATTCGCTTGGCATTGTCAGATGTTAGTTTTTTACAGGTGGTCGTGCTTGTGGTGTTAGAGCTGACCTTCGTTCTTTGATACTTATCGGTTGCGTCTGTGCGTAGGCTAATCTATTCCCTAACAATAGCAAACCTGTTGAAATGTTAGCGATAAGATATACAGACATGTCCAGTTTTGGCTATTAAAACCGCTACTGTACTTGAACTAGAAGTAGAGAAGAGTTGAGAAATTGGTAGAACTGAGAAAGTTGCTGAGTAAGTAGAAGTTGTAAGAAGATTAAGAAGAACCTGAAAGTAAAGATGTAAATCAGATTCCTGGTAACCTCATCTTGTAGCGAGCGAGTTGCTCCAACACACCCCCACACACTACCGCGAGAATCTCTGGGGAAAAAAAAATTTCGATTTGAACACAACCCAATTCTAATTTTGAATTTGTTTGTAGGCTTAACTTAATTGTCGCCATTTTTGTACACTTTTGTGTTCTTTTTCTAGTACAAAACGACGCTATTTAATTCTGCCTTCGCATTGCTGTATAGTGTTTTTCTTCCTTTTGCCCAGAATTTTGTCTTGTTGATAACGGAAATCGGTATACGTAGAATTTATATTCCAGAAACTCAATTAGCACCCACTCTTAGCTCAACTGATAGCCGGCATGATTCCATTCACTTTCAAAAATAAAATTTAGTGTTAATTAGTAACTTGAACAAATTGACAAAAGCTATCTAAGCTGAATGAATTTTGGAATTTCCAATCAATTAGTTGAAATAAAATAGCTGTTTTCAGGTCTCAAAAAACTCACCAACCTCGTTAAAATTTCTTTGAATCATTTTTGTAACGTTTGTTAACAAACTGAACTACCCAAACCACGCATTCTGCCCTTTTAGCTAGTGAGGCAATTAAAGTTGGGTTATTGTAGTTTGATTTGTAGTAGAAGGAGGGTTATATTTTTAGAAAAGACTTCATGTTCAGTCTTTTCATAAATGCCTTATTCTACCATCGATGACGACAGCGGTCCGAACAAAAGCGCCAATCAGCAGCCGTTTTCTGTGCGTCCAAAAATCTTATTACCATGATTGCTTGTCTTTTCAATAAGAATTAACATCGAATCCTCTATATTCCTTTTGAAAAGCGAAAAAATGATAGGTTCCCTTTAGCTTTAAAAAAGTTCTTGAACATGTTATATATTTCCAGTCTAGGGAGTGCTTAATGGTTTTTCGACCAACATTAAAATTTAAATTATGCTTTATTAGTCTAAACACAGTACGTTTCTTTTTGACGACTTGCCAAAAAAGAAGAATATATATACATACTGTGAAAGGTTTGAACCTAGGAGTGATTTCCAAAGTAGGTTGGGTGAACGTAGTCCTGAATAGGACTGTTGTTGTTGACAGTGACTGACGTTTCGACAACCTGCTGAGCGGGAGTCATCTTCAGAGTCAAAGTGAGTTGTATCACGTCAATTGATGGTATTATACTCTGGTTATTCATCTGATTGGTAAATTACGCCGCGATGTTATTGGTAATCTGTCAGTTAAGCCGTGATGTTATTGGCTATGAAGACTCGTAATCAGTAATTGGTGCGTCTCGATCCGTCTATTGTCACAGTTCAACAGTCGTCTATTGTGAGTCAAATTGTTAGTTCTCCAGTATACATACTGTTCGATAAAGTTTTAGAGACTATGTGGGTTTTTTCGATCATTAGTACTGTTAAGTTGTGTTTGAAGTGTAAATATTTAAGTACGTCTGATGCATCAGTAAGGGAGCCTTTTTTTATGACAACTTGCCAAATATGGAGAATCAACTGTCTTAAGTAAAATTTTTGGGACTTCGATGCAATTAAAAGGGCTGTGTCACAGCAATCCAGTTCATTTTGTTTAATTTTGCCGATTACTCGTCCTTAATCGCTATGGAACTTAAATTAAGCAAAGAAATTACATGTAAATGACAAAATCAGAGATCCGAGACAAACAAAAATGTCTCCTGAGCATTATTTTTGAAGTTGCAAGCAGCAGGGATCAACTTTGAAAAACTGTTAGGCAGAACAGTTTTCAAAATCCCTAATTTCAATCCGTTTCAACCTTCTTCAGTTTTGCCCATCCGTAGCATCTGTTGTTTCTGTTATGTTATTTTAACTTTTTTTTTTTTTTTTTTTAATTTTGTTTATTCAAGACATATTATTACTATAATTACAAAGAAATACTTAAAAAAAGAAGATAATTACAAAGTTCTAAACAACCGCAATAACAGACATACTTACAATTATCTACATTTCACAATTATATACATTACAGCCACAAAACAGCCGCGCAATTGCCGAATGAGGCTTATTTTACAAAGAATTAATTAATACTTAATTATGTAGATAAAAGAGAGATTAACACTTAATATTTACAGTACGCTCTGAAATAAAAAACAAAAACATAACCACACATACAAAAAAAAAATATACAAAAATACAAAAATACAAAAAAAAAAAGTATCTAATAAAAGATTACATTTTTAATTACATACTCACGAACTTAATTAAAGGGGAGAAATGTCTTTTGGCCATTTTTCATAAAAGGTTTCTAATTTATTATTCTTAGTGGAAATATATTTTTCAACTTGGTATTTAATTCTTACTTTAAATTTGAAACCTTCGATGTTTGGAAGTACCTGTTTCTTTCTGCAATCCCATAAATACAATTTACCAATTAATATCAGATAATTTAACAAGGGGCATTTTGACATCGTTATTCCAATTATAACCTCTCGTAAACACAACCCGTGAAATTCCTTTGTTATTGTTAAATAATACTGTTCAACATTTTTCCACAACATATTTGAGTGCTGACAGTAAAATAGAAAGTGACATAATGTTTCCTGTTCAGTCTTGCAAAAAGTACATTTGTCATGCTGGAGATATCCAATTTTAAAAAGTTTTGCATTAGTGTAAAGTATTGAATTTAAAACTTTATATTGAAAGGATTTGACGTAAGGCTCCTGTGTTGTCAGGTGGGGAAGGTTGTAAGCAATTTTTAAGTCTTCGTCAGATAAGCCAAAATCATGTTTTAAATTCTTTGCATTACTAGGTAATTGTGCTTTATTTGATATTATTAAAGAGTAGTAGTCTTTCGTTTTCTTTTCCGCTATGTCAAAAATCTCATTCCCCTTTGTAAAATAAGTATTTTCTGTAAAGGTAGTATACTCTATTGTTTTCAGAATAGAAGGAATTGCATGCCTGAGACCTGTCCATGTAAGAAAATTAGCTTTATCAATTATGTTATTGATTGCATTAAAGGATTCTATATTGTCGAGATTGAACAAGAGATCTTTAATAATACATATCCCCGAGTCATAATAAGATTTATAAAAGACTGGTTTTCCATCTATTCTTATATCTTTGTTATTCCAAATTATACAGAGCCGTTCTTTGTTAGCTAAAAAGAGATTTCGAAATTCTAACCAACATTCTAAGAGTTCTCTGTAGAAAACCGAGTTGATTGAAAGATCGTTCATTGCATAATTGCATTTAAAAAGTAAAAGACCACCAACACTACGTAGGAGATGAAACAAGTAAAATTTCCACGTACTTTCATTATCGCTGAAAACACGTTTTAGCCAAGCTAGTCGTACAGCTTTGACCAAGCTTTCAATATCTGTCATTTTTATGCCACCGTCTTCATAACTGTTTATTGAAGAGAGCCTCGTTACTTTATCCTTTCCATTCCATAAAAAGGAGAAAATTATACTATTCACTTGTTTGATGATTTTACCTGGAGGTGAAAGAACCGAAGATATAAAAACTAGTTTGGGAATAAGTAATGATTTGATTATAGTTACTTTACCATAAATGGACAGTCCTCTAGATGACCATATATTTGTCAGCTTCTTTATGCTGTCAACCTTCTCTTGAAAGTTTTTTTCGTAAAGTAATGATTGGTCATATGTAAAAAAGGTTCCTAAAGCTTTTATGGGTTCACTGGGCCATTTAATACCAAACGGTTTTTCATCTTTTCTTTTAAGCGAACCAATCCACATTCCTTCTGTTTTAGAGCTATTTATCTCCAACCCACTGAAGTTCTTAAATACTTCTAGTTCTTGAAATAACGTTTTTGCAGAGCTTTCATCAGACAGGATTGCTGTGGTATCGTCTGCGTATTGCAATAGCTTGGCTTCGTAATTTTCTATTTTAATTCCTTTGATATCAGCATTTTGACGAATGGAGATTGCCAAGCTTTCAACAGCTAAGATAAAGAGGTAAGGGGACAAAGGATCACCCTGCCTCACACCACGTTCTAAAGTAAAATAGTCTGATGCCATTCCATTATTTATTACACAGCTTTGAATATTTGTATAAAACATTTTGACCCAATTTATAAAATTGGGGCCAAAATTAAAAGCCTCAAGGCAACTGAAAAGATAATGCCATTCTAAAGAGTCGAAAGCCTTTTTAAAGTCAATGAAAATCAAGATACCTGGAATATTCTTACTGTCTGTAAATTCCATTATATCGAAAATTGATCGGATAGTCTCACCAATATAGCGATCTTCAACATAACTTGTTTGATTATGATGAATGATATTCGGTAGAACTTTCTTTAATCTTAACGCAATCACTTTTGAGATGATTTTTGCATCCACGTTAATAAGAGAGATTGGCCTCCAATTTTCAATGAGAGTTCGATCTTTATGTTGCTTTTCTATAAGAGTTATGATTGCTTTTCTTTGAGAGCTTGACATTTCACCGTGGTCGAAACACTCTCTCACACACTCCATAAATGGATCACTAATTAATTCCCAGCAACTTTTGTAAAATTCTATTGGTATTCCATCATTACCAGGAGATTTGTTATTCTCAAAACTGTTAAGGATGGCTGTAATTTCTTCAACAAATATTTCTCCGTCACAAGATTGTTTTTGTTCTTCTGATAATCTTGGTATATTCAAATTATTTAAAAATTCGTTTCCATTTTCTCTATCCTCACCTGTTACGTTTGATTTGTACAAGCTATGGTAAAAGCGTTTTTGTTCGTTTAGTATCCCAAAAGGATCAGATGTAATGAAACCACTTATTAGCAGTTTTCTTATATGTTTTTTGACGTGATTACGCTTTTCTAAATTTAGAAAATATTTTGTGCTTCTCTCGCCATGCTCGTGCCATCGTGCCCTTGCGCGAATAATTACACCCCTTGTTTTTTCCTCATAGTAACTTTCTAGAATTTCTTTTGCTTCATTTAGAGTATTTAGGTTAGAGTCGGAAGGGTCCTGTTCGAATTTTTTAGTCGCTTCCTCGTATACTTGTTGTAAGTTTTTTTCCATAGCAGATCGTTCTTTGGCTTTCTTTTTCGAGAACAAAATAGCATGCTTCCGAATATTATACTTAAGCCAATCCCAGATGCACCTTTTGTCTGATAAATTATCACTTCCTGTTGTTTTCCAAAGTGGAATATTTTGTTTTAATTCTTCCAGATAATTCGGATCTTCGAGAAGAGAGACGTTCATTTTCCAGAAGCCGGGCCCCTTAGAGTTTTGATTGGAGTCGGTTAGATTCAACTCAATTGCTGCATGATCAGTTTTTATAGCGGGAATGATATCGGTTGTATTTACAAAATCCTGTAAGTTGTTTGATATCAGCCAGTAATCTAAACGACAGAAAATTGGTGGAGATTTTTGGCTCCAAGTGTAACTTCTAGATTGCGGATTTTTAATTCTCCAGACGTCGACAAGGTCCAATTCATTTTGTAAACATTCAATATTATCAATAACCATTTTTCTAGGAACCATAACGCCACCTTTCTTATCCAGCTTAGGGTCAAGAGGACAGTTAAAATCCCCTCCAATGATTATATTTTCTTCACAATCTAAGTCTTCTGTCTGTAGCACTCTATGTAGGTTTTTATAAAATTTGCCGCTGACTTTATCTTTGTTTGGCGCATAAATATTAACTAAAATGTACACCTTATCCTGAATGCCTGCCTTCAAAATAATAAATCTTCCCTGGGGATCAACAATGGATTTTTGGATTACAAAATTAAAATTATTCCTAATCAATATCGCAACCCCACATGAATTTGGACTACCATGTGAGAAAAATGCTTTACCACCCCATTCATTTGCCCATTGTTTTTCTGAATCCTCTTTTGAATGCGTTTCTTGCAGGAATATTACGTCAGCTTTTCTTTTTCGGCACCAGGTGAACATAGTTCTTCTTTTATGAAAATTACTTATGCCCCTTACGTTCAAAGAAACTAATTTAAATAAATCTGCCGTTTCAGTTGTGTTTTATAAAAATGCATATATTGTTTGGGATTAGTACTTTCCAATGTTTAACGAAGCATTCAAAAAGAGTGAAACAAAAGACATTTTCTCCTCCCACTAAGAAAATAATAAAACAAAACAGAACACATAGTACATTTACATATAAACTGATATTAAACAAAATTCTTAACATCTAGTGGACGTAGATTCACTGTTCAGTTTGAAACAGATCATGGAATTAATACATTAATAATTTTTTGCCATTTTACAATAATAGGGAAGGTCTTTAGTTTCTTTTCCTCTGTATATTTGGCCATTGATTATCAATTTATCAAAATTAAAGAAGGCTTTTTGCTTATCCTGCTTGGCCTTTTTAAGCACTGGATAAAGTTTTCTATGAATTTCTTCAATTTCTTTCGGGAAATCATCTGAGAAACCGATGTTGGTTCCTTTTAAGTTCTTATAGAAGGAGCGAACATATTCTTTGTCCTGATAATGACTGAAACGAGCAATAATTGGTTTGGGATAGGACGGAGCTCTTAGACTAGAATTATTAGTGGAGATTCGGTGAACTCGCTCAAAGCGGATATCGTTGACTTTATCCGCCGGAATTTTCAAATTAGCGACGAAGACACTTCTTACCAGCTCTTCAGTATTTTCATCCTCTTCTTCCCCGACATTGAAAATTCTTACATTCTCCCGTCTTGTATAGGCTTCCAGCTTGATGTTTCTGCGTCGGCTCCAATGTCCTCGAACAAGAAGTCAATGTCTTCATTGTTTTCTTTTACTTGTGTAGAAGTTTCTTTCTGACTTTGTTGTAGACTTTCAATTTCTTCCTCGGCAGATTGCAAAGATTGTTTTAAATTCTTTACTTCATCTCTCAGCTTGCGTATTTCATCTTTTAGTAGTGCAATTTCACCACACGCTGTTAAAACTTGATCTAGTTTAGTGTTCATTTCCTCGAGGCGTGCTGACATTACTCCACCGACCCCCACATGTTCATCATCTTCATCCGTTTGCGAGCCATTTTCTCTCAGCCTTTTGCTCGGATTCTTGTCCGCTTTGTCCTTCCCCATTTCTGGTTATATCTATTTGTAGGTTTCCATGACAGGTACGTTATTAAAGCGTTTAGAACAGCATATTTGGTGGAGCTCACAAAAACACGTCCTACCTCCACGAGGTGCACTGCGCATTCCCATGTTATGTTATTTTAACTTTGCTTTAAAGTTTTAAGAGACTATTTTTATGTTTCTCTCAATTTAACGGGCATTTTGTAATTTCTTAATTTGGCTGAATTTCGTGACACAGCTACTTTAAAATGAGAGATTATATGGACAGGCGGGTTACCCGCCAACGCGGTTTACCTCACCTTACTGGGGTCCCCCACCTCCATGTAAACAGGCCCTAAGAAATGTGCCTCAAAGTGTGATGCACGTGCTGAGCTGTT
This sequence comes from Porites lutea, assembly GCF_958299795.1. Taxonomy (NCBI): domain Eukaryota; kingdom Metazoa; phylum Cnidaria; class Anthozoa; order Scleractinia; family Poritidae; genus Porites; species Porites lutea. Next base: position 29,376,707 of record NC_133207.1, read on the forward strand.
ATTTTTTCATTACACAAATTGTTTTCAGACGTTCGATCGTTGCCACCATCGTCGAGTGGCTGCTTCAAACTTAATAAATCTTAATCAGTTTTAAAGCTACATGACTTTAAACAGTCCGGGCCACAACCAGATCTGGGTATGTAATTTCCTGCAATGTGATTGGTCCATACCGCAACCAACACATTGATTTGACCGCGAAGGGACTAAGTTCGACAGAAATGTCGCAGCAAAGAGCGCTATGGCTGGGTTCTCCACGAACAAACTGGCGGCATCTTTTTGCCACAAAAACAAGGTGCTTTTGCTTTTCCATCCGACTGCAAGATAACATAAAATAAACATTGCGTTACAATGAAAAGCAGCACGTGAACGGCGCAATTAACTGACTGTTGCATTCTCCAAAGCACAGCACTACTTGAATTCGCTATGCACTACACCAAAAAGACCACCACCAACAGGCAAATTTTATGTACATTTCAAAAAATTTTTTTTTCAAGGATCAGAAAATTGAAACTCACCTTCTTTTTTAGATGTTTTGCGCCTTGTCCGGCATTTCTTTGAGCTGAAAAACTCTCGTGTTCGGTCGTTTTGGCTCCCAAGAACGCACAAACGTTAATTGGACGGCATTTTTTCTTCACACCTCTGATTTCTTGCTGTCTAAAGTCACAGCTCTCAAAGTGGTATGGGGAAAAGACACTTATAGGCGCAGCAAAGAGCCTGGAAGTGACCTTCCCCAGGTTTCTCGGCGAGGGCGCCATTTTGCAAAAATGGGTGACGTCATCATATACCCAGATCTGGTAGTGGCCCGGATTGTTAAAAGTCATAAATATCAAGTACCTAAGAACTGCCAGAAAAATACTTAATTTCATCAGAAAATAATTCCCTATTTTTCTTGCCCTGACCTCTAGGCTTTACTTTAGCTAACGTTTTTGAGTTTCAGCTCACTTAATGCGTTCCACTTTAAAAGCCATTCTTAAAGCCAGGAACTCCCTAAATTAAGAGATTTCTAATATGCACGACCCATGCATTCCAAAAACGTAAATTAAACCCTTCATTCTTTCTCTTCAGAATTTACCACCATGTATCATCACAGTCTTCGTCAAGATGTCTTTATAAAGGACGAGTACCATTATTTGAACGTTTCTAAAATTGGAACGTTTACAGTGTATGACAGCCTTGACTGCACCTTTGAATGCCTCGGCAATCCTTCCTGTTTGTCCTTCAACCTGGCAGCTTACAAAGGAGCAGATGGAAAGTTGCGGTGTGAGTTGTTATCCTCAGAAAAGTACAGCAGTCCTGAGGAATATAAAAGGAACGAGAGTTTTCATCACTTTTCCATCAAGGTGGGGTAAAATCTTTGCATAGAGTTTATTAAAGTAAGACACTTTTTGATATCCCAGTCTATGCGACTTTTAATAACCTGTCACGAACACTAATCGACGTAAAAGTGACTACTGCACGATAACAAGTCGGGGTTATTCAGTCGAATGTCACTTTCTCCTTTTTTTTCTTACTTCTGCCATCAACACTTTTACGCAAAACAAAATAACCTTAATTATATGGCATTTGACATCAACCTTTTTTTAACTTATTTCAGACTCCATGTATGTCATCACCTTGTCAGAACGGAGGCACCTGTGTAGCGAACTATAAGTATCACTCGTTCGACTGCCGTTGCAAAGAAGGGTTCTATGGAGAATTTTGCGAAGAAGGTAATTGATATTCAGACCAGGGCCCCCGTTCAAGTTAGGACAACCAAACTTAGCGGCTTTACCTAAAATTTATCTGGGAACATTTTAAAGGCGTTGTGACGTGTACGTCAACATTGATGTTACCATGGCAACCTAGTTTTGAAAGCCATGTTTTTCAGAATTTGCTTTTTCTCTAAAAAATAGGTTTAATTCATTTCTTTTTTTTACTGATTGAATTATTACGTTATCTACTTCTTTTTTCAGTTGCCAAGTCCTCATGCCAAGACGTTTATAATCAGCTCACAGAAAAGTGAGTGATCCTATGCATAGTAATTTAATTGATGAGGATAGATCACTTAAAGTCCGGGCGATCATTCGGAGTGCGTCAGTACTGTGTTTAAAAGCCAAAAATCAGCCGTCAGGCCTCAAAAACGGAATACAATTGTGTTGCAGAGAAAGTCGATATCACTTAATTAGTTGTACATGTTAGAATTCGTATCGTGGCTGATGGATTCTATTTCAGCCTTCGTTCTCCACTCTGGAAACTTAGGGTTATTAGAGACCTAAACTCGTAAAAACTGTTGAATTTTTAAAACAAATGATTGGTACTGTTCAGATAATAAAAACCATAATCTGTGAACACCACCATCCTGCACTGAAGGCCCTCCAGCAAAAAAAGTTGTTGATGACATGCGGTGGAACCCCGCCGTTTCGCTTAATACGAACACTCGTATAAAACGAATGGTTCGTTTGTACCGACAAAAGTTCAGATATTTCAGTGCTCATAAGTAAACCTGGTTAATATGGAAAACGAACACTTTTCTGTGTCCCAAATCACAACTGTCATATGATAATTATCTGTAACTTTCCCGGAAGGTCCTCAATAAAGTTTTATAGGGGAAGCTTATCCCTGGGCCTAACTCCTTGCGTTTTACGCCCGTCATTTTTGCAGAAAAGGTACTCCTTTCGTACACCATTGCATTCGTCTCTAATGGTTAAAGGTTCAAGTGGCTTGTTGCAGGCATTTTATCCCCAGGGGGTACTCAACAAATTTTTACGGGGATAATCCCTGCCCCGGGGTCCATGTCGTTACCTTTCCACATATCATGTTTGACAGAAAAGGTACTCCTTTCGTATACCATTCCATGCCTTTTGGCGGTTGAGGGGTGGAGTGGCTTGTTACAGGCATTTTAAAATGAGCTCAGACCATACAAGGGTCAATGGGAAGAAAGACTGCCTTATCAAAATCAAAATCGTCACGCTATTTTAATTGGAGTTTCTTTTTTTTAGTAACAAAATCGTATTAACCCAGAGAAATCTGTAATTATTTGAAAAAGGTTCATTGTATGCAATTAGTACGTGATTGTGACAAGGAAATAGGCAGTGGACAGTAAGGTAGCTAGTGGTCACCAGTGACCATAAAGCGGGGTTGACGGCATGAGATTTTCTGACTTGGGAACACAGAAAAGTACCCGTTTTCCGTCTTAACCGTTGTTCCTATTAAACGGGTTAGAGAAAATATGTGAGCATCAATAAACATGCAAAACTACTAAATATCTGTGTAACATGTTCTGAGTAGTTGTCAAAAACAACCAATCGAAGTCTTACAGCTTAGATGACGGGTAAAATAGGGGTACTTTGACGTCAGATGAGAAAACATCATGCGCTCCATTTTCGCGGCTTTTCGGTCGCCCCTTTCCCCTTCCTTCTGAACATCTGCTACGCTGTTTAGCCATCTTCGACGTCCAAATTTAATTCCTACAGAACACTTTATTCAAATACACTTTATTAAAGTTAGGTGAAGAGCAGCACAGCTTGGTATTATAATGCAAAAATAAATATCAACCTGTGCTTGAGGTGCCGAATTATATCTGAGTCCAAAGTACATCGTGTAGTACTAACATAATGGGGAACCTGAGAAATTTACATTTGACTGAGAATGTACTGAATTCCATTCATTTATTTTTGCAAGAAAAAGCGAACCTTTTTTTTTACAACCAGTTAAGGTACATTCCATTTTTTTCTCTCCGACGGTTAGAGCTGGAAAAATTAATGAGATTTCATTTTGTACAGGTTGAACGTGAGTCAGTTGGTCACTCTCCTCCTTGACTCCAAACTAGTTTCAGTTCTCTGTCACTTTGGAAATTTTGGATGCGGAGATGGAGGATGGACACCGGTCATGAAGATGGACGGCAACAAGGTAAGACATTTGTGTACGTTTTCCTTTAGTTTGGCGACAGGAGTGGAAAAAAAAGTGTTATTAATAATTAAATACAGGTTTGCCTCTGTCAGCGGTAATTTTCAACTATCCTTAGGCTAGCCTGCGAATACAGCCGTTTCTCCTTGCTCCTCGTCGCTAGGGACGTTCCGCCAGGAGGAACGTCTGCACCTCAGCGACAGAAATTCCATACTTATGACGTCAAATTGCAAAATTTTCTGGGAGAGCATAACCCCAGTCCTCGAAGTTTGAAGCGCCTTCGGCGCCGGCTAACTTTTCTTCTCGTGCGTACATGCTAAGTCCCTGGATCTGAAAGATTTGAGTATTAAGAACACCTTTAAGCTGCTGGAATATCTCGGTCAGTAGCAGAGGTCACCTGCCCTTTCTGTTAGACGATGTGAAGGTTTTCATCAAAACACGGAAGCCTGGTGTCTGTACTTGCAGATACGCGAGAGTTAAAGATAATTATATTCAATGCGGCATTTTTCAATCGCATCAACCACCGACTAATGATTACGGAGTGCAGTATTTGTTTACTTTTTATTCTATCGGTGACAATTAACGCCATTTCGCCTGCTGTAGTCTGCTACGTAGCCGTTATTAGTGTCGTCACGCAACGCTCCTCCCCACTAACACTAATAACGGCTGTGTAGCAGACTACGCCTGCTGTGGCTAATTTCATTTTATAAAGCTGGAGAAACAACGACGATGTAGATTTTCTTTTCATTGTAATTGATCTTCCATTGCAAATTCGTTTTTTTTGCTTCTCCGGGAAGGATGTAGTCTTTAGAAAAAAAAGAAACCTTTGAACTTTTCTTTTTAAAGGACAATTTTTCTATTTCTTCCTCCTTTCTACCACAGCAAACGTTTCACTACCATGACGCCTTTTGGAGCAACAAAGAAACCTTCAATCTTGACGGAGGGAAGACTGGGTTTGACTCACAGGAGACCAAACCAGTCCCTCCTACTGGAACACATCCTTCTCCAAGATCTGCCTTGGTATGAAGATCGGCCAGCAGATCAAGTTTATTGTTATCAACAAGCAAGCGAACTCCTTGTACTCTCTGATCGCTGATAGGAAGTACCGCAGGACCTCACTGGGTCTTGACACGTGGAAGTCACTGATTGGTTCTGAGGCCTCCTTGCAGCTCAACTGTAACAAGGAAGGTTTCAATGCTGTTTGTAAAGATTCTCGTTCTTCCAAAGCCAGGATCGGTATCGTTGGTGACAACTACAGCGATTGCAGAACCTGTGAGTCTAGAATTGGGTTTGGTACTGGAGGATATCGTGCTAATAACAACACATGCGGAAACGAGGCTAGTGTGTTGGGGCCAGATAATGGCGAGAAGCATATCAAGGCAATGGGATATATTTCGGTGCAGTAAAAAGAACCTGATCTTCGGGGCTAATTTACTTTTGGCGCCAAACGAAAGTGTAGCTTAACGAAACTCTTCTTCTCTCTTCGTTTTTTGTGGATAAACAATAGACTACGTCTAGATTGAATTAAAGTTAACCATTATACATAAGAAGTAAAAGACACACTGAGAAACTAAGATTAAAATAAAGTTATTAGCTACTGTAATCCAGTCTCGCTATTGCTCTACCCGCTAACAAAACTGTCTTATTTTGAGATTGGAGGTGAGTTTTCAGTTTTTACTTGTTTTCTTTTTCATTATTGTTGTTTTACTTAGATCAGCATTTAAGAGGACGAAGTTGGTGATGCGAGTATTAGCTTTCCTCCGTGGTCTGTTTGTCAAGCTCTTTTAAATGAGTGACCTTGGAGAGCTTACAAAATCCAAAGTAATAATTATAATAAAAAAGATAAAATAAAAAACGTCCTGTGCTGGTATTTAGAAACGCGGGTGAGTGTTAACGTGTAAATATCAGGTCGAGCCTATCACAGGCTTCTGTAAATATTTAATTTCAGGGGTCTGAAATGGACGCATTGGCATAAATTAGTCTCTAACTGGGTTGAAAAAGTTTTTAGACGGGGATCATCTTTCTTAAATTGTGATCCAGAGGAGATGCCGGGTGAGGAAAAAATTGGCCGGGACACTTTGCGGTTGCAAACGGTTGCTGCCCGCAGACAATCTTTGAAGACCGATGTTTGATGTGTAAAAGCCGATACACACGAGGGAATTTGCTCCCGGAGCATGCTCCAGGGGAGCAATTGCTGGGGAGGGGCACTTGCTGTTTTTGGTAAATTCTGAAGATGACTCTGAAGATGACTTCCACACAAATTGTCGAAACGTCAGTCATTGTCAACAACGGGACAACGATCACCCGGCGGACAATCATGCTCAAATGACTCTTGGGTTCAAACTGAGGCTTGATCGTCAGTCGCTGTTCGGGAAACGAGCCCGAGCCTACTACTGAAGACATAATTAAAACTGTAGCTTTATTTGGTCTTCGTTATTTCCCGGGATTCTCCTTTTTAATGTTTTCCTGTCAGTAATAATGTCTCAAAAAATATAAATATAATGGTTAAGTTAAAGCATTATGTCTCAAAAAGCATTACTTATCAGTTCAGTATTACTGTAAAAACCCGCATATAAGAACCTGTTGATTTAAGAACCTACAGGCTGAAATTTGGCATTCAAATAGTCAAAAATACAAGAACCTGTCCAGCCTGGCAATTAAAGAAACTGTTGGCTCTTATACAAAAAAATCACTGGGGCTCCAATTTTGATGGTCAAAGAATTCTGGATTTTAATAGTGGGAAACTTCTGACAAACAGTTTAATATTGTGTATAATTATGTTTTCCGTGACTATGTACATTTGTTTAGATTTTCACGAGAAAGACGTTTTACGTAAAGCTACGGTGCAATATAGACGATTTAAAATCTAAAATATCTATATATTTCTGCCAATGGTTACACTACGACAACCTCTGCAAATTAAAAATATCTATTAAGAACCTTATCGCCTGAATTGTGAAAAACTACCCAAAAATAAGATATAAGAACCTGTTCAGCCTGACCTCGAAAATTCTAAGTTCTTATAAGCGGGTTTTCACTGTATTCTCTTATATATCATTACCTTACGTATGCTTGTACACTACGGGGAAATAATTTTTTTATGCTCCACTGCTGTCTCAAATCGTAAAATTACAAAACGAAGCGGTTCGTATTATAAATGATGTTTTTTTTTAATGGAATCAATAACTCCATACTAATTAACGGTATCCCTAAGCCTTTTCAAATTTCTTGATATTGTAAAGCTGAACACATTGTATGCTTTTTTATAATTATTTCCACCATGAAAAGTTTCCTAATATACCTGTTTCAATAGTATCTGAGCTACATAATTACAATACCGCCGAAGTACATCATCTAATCAAATAGTCATACCCCCATTTCGAACTAATCTCAGGAGATTCTGCCCCAGCGTTATTGGAAGATTCTTTTGAAATAGCATTCCGCAATTAATCAGAGACATTTATAACCATCTAAAAAGTTAGAAAAACAGTTTTAGCTGTTACCTTGCTCAATACTAATGAAACATCATCTCTTTAACAATTCACTGAGCTATTTTACATTTTTCCTTTACTTTGTTATTAAGAACTACAAGGTTTTTGTTGTACGTAACTTTAAGGGGCACAATGTTAGTTTTTCTTGACGTGCCGTGCCCCTCTCCTCTCTTTCTTATCTACAATGTGATTTAATTGAAGTGCTGTAATTTTGTCTTGTGCGTTTTCTTTGTTTGTAAATTTTATTTGTCACTTGCTTTTTCACCGTACATGTAAATCTAATTTTGTATTATCTTTTGCTTAGGTTTAAAGAATCGAATAAAATGAAATGAAAAAAAATGAAATAATGACTTGGCAGACGCCCCCCTCCCTCCTCAAGAAATCCCCCTAGCAAATAATCGCCTACTTGATGTAAGGAAAATGTGCGGGTTTTTTTAACTATTGCTATGGTTGATGAACACTGTGTGGTCATCAGTGAAGTGCTTATACTCAATTTTTGTCACGCATTATTGTTTTTTTGTATTTTTGCCCGCGAATACAGCATTCTATCTTCCCTCCTCACCGCATTGACAGGCAAATTGTACCTCAGCAACTGTGAATAAAACCGTTGAATTAAGAGCATTGTTTGTTGTCAATGATTCCTTTTCTTGAAATAGGAACTAAAAGGGAGTTTCTCTGATTCACCTAGACAAGTAACCACCCCACCCCTCCCTTACTAGGCAAGCTTTTAGTTGTTACGCCAGCTGGTACCTAAAAAAACAAACAACTCACCGGCAGATGACTTAAACCATGATGGGTAGGACTGATATTGCAAAAAAGGACATTTCTTGATTCAACTTACTTGAAAGAAAGTGCTCATAACCTAAAAAAGAATTTTTTTCATTGAAACCACATATAACTAGGAGAATCTGTCGAAAAAAAAACTCGATTTGAACACAGCGCTATTTTCAGGTCTCAAAAAACTCACCAACATTTTTCTTTGAATCATTTTTAGAACCTTTGCTAACAAACTTAAGTTTGAAATTTGAACTAACCCGAACCATCCGTTCCATTGTTTTAGGTGGTCAGGCAATTAAAGTTGGGTTCTTGCCACGGACCGCCAGATTCCACAGCAGGTGATTCCTTTTACTAATGCGTTAATACTGAGTTTGCTAACAGTCAGATGGACATAACTACATTGTACACAATAACCACGTTTAAGAAAATCCCGATAAGAATTTGGTCTTGCGTTTCATTCAATTCTGAAGGGTTCAATCGCATCGAAGTCCCACCCGAAAAACCCATTAAGCACTCCCGAGCATTGAAATAATATTTTCAAGAACTTTTAAGTAAAGCTAAAGGGGACCTATTATTTTTCGCTTTTCAAAACGAATACAGACGATTCCATGAAAATTCTTTTTGAAAAGATAAGCAATGGTTGTAATTAGATTTTTGGACACACAGAAAGCGATTTTGTGATGGCTGCTGATTGGCGCTTTTATTAAGACCGGAAATAATGCATTTATGATGGACTAAACATGAAGTCTTTTCTGAAAATACAACCTTCCTTCTACCCCAAATCACCCTAACAAGTTTGTTAAGTTCTTATTAGTTTCATTCTTTTTATGTTGTATGTTCACAGTTAACTAAAGAGAAATACACCTGTAAGTTGACCCTCAAGGCAATTTAATTAATATTCCCTTGTAAGGAAGAAGTAAAGTTTGATATACAGCCATATTAAATTGCAGTGCAGAAAACTGTAAAGATATTTTCTAACGCCAAAAAGTCTTGGAGCTAAAAAAAAGATTATTTATTTTGGTAACGTCTCTTTTAAGGGGGCAATACCCATGCGATTTTTTTTTTGTCTTGTTTTTATAAGAATGTGTTATTTTTTTCCAGAGCCTTAATCGTAGTAACCAATACGTTTGCGTATAAAGTGCATTAGTTGAGGTTTCAAGACTTGTCATTAATTGGTCCTGCCAGAGTACTAAAGCGACAAAACAGACAAAGAAATTCATAAATAACAAACATTTCATATTGTATAAAAAAACTGATGGTGTTTAGAACGGCTATCATTTTACAAAACACTGTTTTTGGCACTGTTTTTAGGACTGTTGATTTTCCTTATTTGGCAAGTTGTCATAGAAAGGTTCCCTTTTTATTGATGCAGCAGACATACTTAAATTAATTTAAGACTTTAAACTAAACCGATAACAGTGCTAATGATCGAAAAACCCACGCAGTCTCTGAAGACTTATACGGAGAACAGTATATTATTCTTACTTGGCAAGTCGTCAAAAAGATACTGTTTATAAAGAGTAATAAAGCATAATTAAATTTTAACCACTTGTCTTGACTTGACTTGACTTGTCATTAATTGGTCCTGCCAGAGTACTAAAGCGACAAAACAGACAAAGAAATTCATAAATAACAAACATTTCATATTGTATAAAAAAACTGATGGTGTTTAGAACGGCTATCACTTTACAAAACACTGTTTTTGGCACTGTTTTTAGGACACTCAGTTGATTTTCCTTATTTGGCAAGTTGTCATACAAAGGTTCCCTTTCTATTGATGCAACATACTTAAATTAATTTAAGACTTTAAACTAAACCGATAACAGTGCTAATGATCGAAAAACCCACGCAGTCTCTGAAGACTTATACGGAGAACAGTATATTATTCTTACTTGGCAAGTCGTCAAAAAGATACTGTTTATAAAGAGTAATAAAGTATAATTAAATTTTAACCATATTGGTCGAAAAATCCATTAAGCACTCCCTAGCGTTGAAATAACATTTTCAAGAACTTTTTTTAAAGGTTAAGGGAACTTATCATTTTTTTCGCTTTTCAAAAGGAATATAGAGGATTCGATGTAAATTCTGTTTGAAAGAAAAGTAATAGTAAGTTGTAATTAGATTTTTGGACGCACAGAAAACGATTTTGCAATGGCTGCTGATTGGCGCTCTTATTCAGACCGGTGACGTCATTGATGGTAGAATAAGGCATTTATGAAAAGACTAAACATTGTCTTTTCTGTAAACATAACTTTCCCTCCACCCCAAATCATCCTAAAAATAATTTGCTGAGCCCGTCTCAGTTTTATGCTTTTTATGTTGTATGTCAACAGTTAACTAAAGAAAAATAAACTTGTAAGTTGACGCTTGAGACATGTTAATTAATGTAGACTTTTTGAACAAGAAGTAGTTTGATATAAAGCCATATTAAATTGCAGTGCAGCAAACTGTAAAGATATTTTCTAACCCCAAAGTGGCTTGGAGCTAAAACGAATCATCAATTTTGGTAACGTCTCCTTTAAGGGGGCAATACCCATTACTTGGGACGTTTTTTTGTCTTGTTTTTATAAGAATGTGTTATGTTTTCCAGAGCCTTGTTCTTTGTAACCAATACGTTGGCGTATGAAGTGCATCGGTTGAGGTTTCAAGACTTGTCATTAATTGGCCATGCCACATTGAAGCGACGTATTAGACAAAGAAAGTCATGAATAACAAACATTTAATATTGCATAAAAAACTGATGGTTTCTAGAACGGCTATCACTTTACAAAACACTGTCAGTTTGGCAGTGTTTGTCAAGTTCATCCACTGATTTTACCGTGAACAGTTTCACCAATCTGGGATGTTCTCTTTATCCTTCTTCCAGCTCTTTCCGTTGTTTTCTGCGATACCCAATGCAGTCTTTGCTCAACTGGAAGGTTGGTTTTTCTTCGCTTTATTGATAGTCGAGTGAAATTTCATGGAAATAACCTTTTTACTTTGTATAAGTTAGAGGGAAATCTATGAAGAGGACAGTTAAGGGAAGATGGAGGCAAACAAGCTTTCCTCATTATAACGATATCCATGTAAAAGAACACCCGCGGATAGTATTCTGTCACTAACTAACATGGCTCTTCTTCGGTTTCGCCTGGTTAATTACTTTAAAAATTGCTTAAAATTGCGGCCGGCATGTTAGAGAAATGTATGACAGTCCCTACAATTTTGCTGGGGAGGGAGCTTAAACAACTAGGACAAAAACAAAGACTAGTTTTGCGTTGTTTTAAACTCTATCGCGTTTATAAAGTTGAGTTTTTATCGCGGTACTTTATTTAGTTTCGGTCAATTTGTTAAACGCTGATGTACCCTGTAAATTTTCCTGGAGTTTAATTCGTAGGGATCAAAAGCCATAATGGTCCCAGTTATGGCACGACATTAAAAGTCAAATAAATAACAGTAGTGGACTGCCAGAAAATCTCTAATTAATTTCATGAAGATGATAATTCCCATTTTTCTTCTCCTGACCTCTTAGTAGGCTTTACTTTCAGCTAAGGTGTTTGAATTCCAGTTCACATAACGTGTTCAATTTTAAAAGTCGTTTTTAAAGTCAGGAACTCCCTAAATTAAGAGATATCTTAGTGCACGACCCATGCATTCTAAAAAGATAAATTTCAAAACCATTCTTTATTATTAATGATTCTTCAGAATTCACCACCATGTATCATCACAGCCTTCGTCAAGATGTCTTTATAAAGGAAGAGTACCATTATTTAAACGTTCCTAAAGTTGGAACATTCACAGTGTATGACAGCCTTGACTGCACCTTTGAATGCCTCGGCAATCCTTCCTGTTTGTCCTTCAACCTGGCAGCTTACAAAGGAGCGGATGGAAAGTTGCGGTGTGAGTTGTTATCCTCAGAAAAGTACAGCAATCCTGAGGAATATAAAAGGAACGAGAGTTTTCATCACTTTTCCATCAAGGTGGGGTAAAATCTTTGCATAGAGTTTATTAAAGTAAGATATTTTTTGATATCCCAGTCTATGCGATTTTTAATAATAACCTGTACTGTGTCACGAACACGAACACGAACACTTTCTTCTTTTTTCTTACCTCTGCAATCAACACTTTTACGCAAAACAAAATTACCTTAGTTATATGGAATTTGACATCAACCTTTTTCTAAAATTATTTCAGACTCCATGTATGTCATCACCTTGCCAGAACGGAGGCACCTGTGTAGCGAACTACAAGTATCACTCGTTTGACTGCCGTTGCAAAGAAGGGTTCTATGGAGAATTTTGCGAAGAAGGTAATTGATATTCAGACCGTGGCCCCCGTTTAAGTTAAGACAACCAAACTTAGCGGCTTTACCTAAAATTTATCTGGGAACATTTTAAAGGCCTTGTGACGTGTACATCAACATTGATGTTACCATGGCAACCGAGTTTTGACAGCCATGTTTTTCAAAATTTGCTTTTTCTCTAAAAAATAGGTTTATTTGTTTCTTTTTATTACTGATTGAATTATTACGTTATCTACTTCTTTTTTTGCAGTTGCCAAGTCCTCATGCCAAGACATTTATAATCAGCTCACCGAAAAGTGAGTAAACCTATGCATAGTAATTTAATTGATGAGGATAGATCAGTTAAGGTCCGGGGGATCATTCGGAGTGCGTCAGTACTGTGTTCATGAGCCACAAAAACATCCCTTTCGCTTAATACGAACATCCCTATAGAAAGAATGGTTCGTTTGTACCTACAAAAAGTTCAGATATTTCAGTGCTCATAAGTAAACCTGGTTAATATGGAAAACGAACACTTTTCTGTGTCCCAAATCATAAACTGTCATATAATAATTATCCGTAACTCTCCCGCGAGGTCCTCAATAAAGTTTTATACAAGGAAGCTCAGCTAACTATTTGCAGAAAAGGTACTCCTTTCGTATACCATTCCATTCATCTCTAATGGTTGAGGGTTCGAGTGGCTTGTTGCAGGCATTTTATCCCCAGGGGGGTACTCAACAAATTTTTACGGGGAAGCCTTGCCCCGAGGTCTATGTCCTTACCTTTTCACATACCATTTTTGACAGAAAAGGTACTCCTTTCGTATCCCATTCCATCCCTTTTGGCGGTTGAGGGGTGGAGTGGCTTGTTACAGGCATTTTATAATGACCCCAGACCATACAAGGGTCAATGGGAAGAAAGACTGCCTTATCAAATCAAACTTACGCGCTATTTTGCAGTTTCCTTTTTTTTAGTAACAAAATCGTATTAACCCACAGTGATCTGGAATTACTTGAACAGGGTTCATTGTATGCGATTAGTACGTGATTGTGACAAGGAAATAGGCAGTGCGCAGTAAGGTAGCTAGTGGTCACCAGTGACCATAAAGCGGGGTTGACGGCATGAGATTTTCTGACTTGGGAACACAGAAAAGTACTCGTTTTCCGTCTTAACCGTTGTCCCTATTAAACGAGTTGGATAAAATATGTGAGCATCAATAAACATGCAAAACTACTGAACATCTGTGTAACATGTTCCGAGGAGTTGTCAAAACAACCAATCCAAGTCTTACAGGTAGCTCGCTGGTAAATAGGGGTCCTTTGACGTCAGATGAGAAAAACATCATGCGCACCATTTTCGTGGTTTTTCAGTCGCCCCTTTCCCTTTTCTTCTGAACATCTGCTACGCTGTTTAGCCATCTTCGATGTCCGAATTTGATTCGTACAGAACACTTTATTCAAATAAACTTTATTAAAGTTACTTGAAGATCAGCACAGCTTGCGGGTAAGATAAAGCAAAAATATATAATTATCAACCTGTGCTGGAGGCGATGAGTCCAAAATACATTAATCGTGTAGTACTAACATAATGGGGAACCTGAGAAATTTAGATTTGGCTGAGACTGTACTGAATTCCATTCATTTATCTTTGTAAGAAAAGTCGAACCTTTTTTTACAGTACATTCCATTTTTTTCTCTCCGACAGTTGGAAGCTGGAAAAATTAAAATGAGATTTCATTTTGTACAGGTTGAACGTGAGTCAGTTGATCACTCTCCTCCTTGACTCCAAACTAGTTTCAGTTCTCTGTCACTTTGGAAATTTTGGATGCGGAGATGGAGGATGGACACCGGTCATGAAGATAGACGGCAACAAGGTAAGACATTTGTGTACGTTTTCCCTTAGTTTGGCGACGAGAGTGGAAAAAATGTGTAATTAATAATTAAATACAGGTTTACCTCTGTCAGCGGTAATCTTAAATTATCCTTAGGCTAGTTTGCGGATCAGCCGTTTTTCCTTGCTCCTCGTCGCTAGGTACGTTCCGCCAGGAGGAACGTCTGCACCTCAGCGACAGAAATTCCATACTAATGACGTAAAATTGCAACATTTTCTGGGGGAGCATAACCCCAGCCTCCAAGTTTGAAGCGCCTTCGGCGCTCTAACTATTCTTCTCGTGCGTCTACATGCTAAGTCCCTGGATCTGAAAGATTTAAGTATTAAGAACACCTTTAAGCTGCTGGAATATCTCGGTCAGTAGCAGAGGTCACCTACCCTTTCTGTCAGACGATGTGGAGGTTTTCATCAAAACACGGAAGCCTGGTCTCTGTACATGCAGATACGCGAGTAAAGATAATTATATTCAATTCGGCATTTTTCAATCGCATCAATCACCAACTAATGATTGCGGAGTATGTTTACTTTTTATTCTATCGGTGAAAATTAACGCCATTTCGCCTGCTGTGGCTAATTTCTCGAGTTTTATAAAGCTGGAGAAACAAGGACGTTGTAGATATTCTTTTCATTGTAATTGATCTTCCATTGCAAATTCGTTTTTTTTTTTCTTCTCCGGGAGGGATGTAGTCTTTAGAAGAAAAAAGAAACCGTTGAACTTTTCTTTTTAAAGGACGTTTTTCCTATTTCTTCCTCCTTTCTACCACAGCAAACTTTTCACTACAACTCCAATCTCTGGAGCAACAAAGAAACCTTCAACCTTGACAGAGGGAAGAGTGGGTTTGACGCACAGGAGACCAAACTTCCCTCCTACTGGAACACATCCTTCTCCAAGATCTGCCTTGGTATGAAGATCGGCCAGCAGATCAAGTTTATTGTTATCAACAAGCAAGCGAACTCCTTGTACTCTCTGATCGCTGATAGGAACTACCGCAGAACCTCACTGGGTCGTGACACGTGGAAGTCACTGATTGGTTCTGAGGCCTCCTTGCAGACCAGTGGTAACAAGGAAGGTTTCAATGCTGTTTGTAAAGATTCTCGTGCTTCCAAAGCCAGGATCGGTATCGTTGGTGACAACTACAGCGATTGCAGAACCTGTGAGTCTAGAATTGGGTTTGGTACTCACGGATATCGTGATAATAACAACGCATGCGGAAACGAGGCTAGTGTGTTGGGACCAGATAATGGCGCGAAGCATATCAAGGCAATGGGATATATTTTGGTGCAGTAAAAAGAACCTGATCTTCGGGGCTAATTTACTTTTGGCGCCAAACGAAAGTGTAGCTTAACGAAACTCTTCTTCTCTCTTCGTTTTTTGTGGATAAACAATAGACTACGTCTAGATTGAATTAGAGTTAACCATTATAGATAAGGAAGTAAAAGACACACTGGGAAACTAAGATTAAAAGTTATTAGCTACTGTAATCCAGTCTCGCTATTGCTCTACCCGCTAACAAAACTGTCTTATTTTGAGATTGGAGGTGAGTTTTCAGTTTTTACTTGTTTTCTTTTTCATTATTGTTGTTTTACTTAGATCAGCATTTAAGAGGACGAAGTTGGTGATACGAGTATTAGCTTTCCTCCGTGATATGTTTGTCAAGCTCTTTTAAATGAGTGTCCTTGGAGAGCTTACAAAATCCAAAGTAATAATTATAATAAAAAAGATAACATAAAAAACGTCCTGTGCTGGTATTTAGAAACGCGGGTCAATGTTAACGTGTAAATATCAGGTCGAGCCTATCACAGGCTTCTGTAAATATTTAATTTCAGGGGTCTGAAATGGACGCATTGGCATAAATTAGTCTCTAACTGGGTTGAAAAAGTTTTTAGACGGGGATCATCTTTCTTAAATTGTGATCCAGAGGGGATACCGGGTGAGGAAAAAATTGGCCGGGACACTTTGCGGTTGCAAACGGTTGCTGCCCGCAGACAATATTTGAAGACCGATGTTTGATGTGTAAAAGCCGTCATACACACGAGGGGTTTTGCTCCCGGAGCATGCTTCAGGGGAGCAATTGCTGGGGAGGGGCACTTGCTGTTTTTGGTAAATTCTGAAGATGACTCTGAAGATGACTTCCACACAAATTGTCGAAACGTCAGTCATTGTCAACAACGGGACTACGATCACCCAGCGGACAATCATGCACAAATGACTCTTGGGTTCAAACTGAGGCTTGATTGTCAGTCGCTTTTCGGTAAACGAGCCTGAGCTCCTCCACTGAAGACATAATTAAAACTGTAGCTTTATTTGGTCTTCATTATTTCCCGGGATTCTCCTTTTTAATGTTTTCCTGTCAGTAATAATGTCTCAAAAAATATAAATATAATGGTTAAGTTAAAGCATTATGTCTCAAAAAGCATTACTTGTCAGTTCAGTATTACTCTAAAAACCCGCATATAAGAACCTGTTAAATTAAGAACCTACAGGCTGAAATTTGGCATTCAAATAGTCAAAAATACAAGAACCTGTCCAGCCTGGCAATTAAAGAAACTTTTGGCTCTTATACAAAAAAATCACTGGGGCTCCAATTTTGATGGTCAAAGAATTCTGGATTTTAATAGTGGGAAACTTCTGACAAACAGTTTAATATTGTGTATAATTATGTTTTCCTTGACTATGTACATTTGTTTAGATTTTCACGAGAAAGACGTTTTCCGTAAAGCTACGGTGCAATATAGACGATTTAAGATCTAAAATATCTATATATTTCTGCCAATGGTTACACTACGACAACCTCTGCAAATTAAAAATATCTATTAAGAACCTTATCGCCTGAATTGTGAAAAACTACGCAAAAATATAAGAACCTGTTCAGCCTGACCTCGAAAATTCTAAGTTCTTATAAGCGGGTTTTCACTGTATTCTCTTATATATCATTACCTTACTTATGCTTGTACACTATGGGGAAATAATTTTTAATGCTCCACTGCTGTCTCAAATCGTAAAATTACAAAATGAATCGGTTCGTATTATAAATGATGTTTTTTTCTAATGGAATCAATAACTCCATACTCACGGTATCCCTAAGCCTTTTGAAATTTCTTGATATTGTAAAGCTGAACACATTGTATGCTTTTTTATAATTATTTCCACCATGAAAAGTTTCCTAATATACCTGTTTCAATAGTATCTGAGCTACATAATTACAATACCCGAAGTACATCATCAAATCAAATAGTCATACCCCCATTTCGAACTAATCTCAGGAGATTCTGCCCCAGCGTTATTGGAAGATTCTTTTGAAATAGCATTCCGCAATTAATCAGAGACATTTATAACCATCTAAAAAGTTAGAAAAGCAGTTTTAGCTGTTACCTTGCTCAATACTAATGAAACATCATCTCTTTAACAATTCACTGAGCTATTTTACATTTTTCCTTTACTTTGTTATTAAGAACTACAAGGTTTTTGTTGTACGTAACTTTAAGGGGCACAATGTTAGTTTTTCTTGACGTGCCGTGCCCCTCTCCTCTCTTTCTTATCTACAATGTGATTTAATTGAAGTGCTGTAATTTTGTCTTGTGCGTTTTCTTTGTTTGTAAATTTTATTTGTCACTTGCTTTTTCACCGTACATGTAAATCTAATTTTGTATTATCTTTTGCTTAGGTTTAAAGAAACGAATAAAATGAAATGAAAAAAAATGAAATAATGACTTCGCAGACGCTCCCCTCCCACCTCAAGAAATCCCCCTAGCAAATAATCGCCTACTTGATATAAGGAAAATGTGCGGGTTTTTTTAACTATTGCTATGGTTGATGAACACTGTGTGGTCATCAGTGAAGTGCTTATACTCAATTTTTGTCACGCATTATTGTTTTTTTGGAACCATCCGTCCCATTGTTTTAGGTGGTCAGGCAATTAAAGTTGGGTTCTTGCCACGGACCGCCAGATTCCACAGCAGGTGATTCCTTTTACTAATGCGTTAATACTGAGTTTGCTAACAGTCAGATGGACATAACTACATTGTACACAATAACCACGTTTAAGAAAATCCCGATAAGAATTTGGTCTTGCGTTTCATTCAATTCTGAAGGGTTCAATCGCATCGAAGTCCCACCCGAAAAACCCATTAAGCACTCCCGAGCATTGAAATAATATTTTCAAGAACTTTTAAGTAAAGCTAAAGGGGACCTATTATTTTTCGCTTTTCAAAACGAATACAGACGATTCCATGAAAATTCTTTTTGAAAAGATAAGCAATGGTTGTAATTAGATTTTTGGACACACAGAAAGCGATTTTGTGATGGCTGCTGATTGGCGCTTTTATTAAGACCGGAAATAATGCATTTATGATGGACTAAACATGAAATACAACCTTCCTTCTACCCCAAATCACCCTAACAAGTTTGTTAAGTTCTTATTAGTTTCATTCTTTTTATGTTGTATGTTCACAGTTAACTAAAGAGAAATACACCTGTAAGTTGACCCTCAAGGCAATTTAATTAATATTCCCTTGTAAGGAAGAAGTAAAGTTTGATATACAGCCATATTAAATTGCAGTGCAGAAAACTGTAAAGATATTTTCTAACGCCAAAAAGTCTTGGAGCTAAAAAAAAGATTATTTATTTTGGTAACGTCTCTTTTAAGGGGGCAATACCCATGCGATTTTTTTTTTGTCTTGTTTTTATAAGAATGTGTTATTTTTTTCCAGAGCCTTAATCGTAGTAACCAATACGTTTGCGTATAAAGTGCATTAGTTGAGGTTTCAAGACTTGTCATTAATTGGTCCTGCCAGAGTACTAAAGCGACAAAACAGACAAAGAAATTCATAAATAACAAACATTTCATATTGTATAAAAAAACTGATGGTGTTTAGAACGGCTATCATTTTACAAAACACTGTTTTTGGCACTGTTTTTAGGACTGTTGATTTTCCTTATTTGGCAAGTTGTCATAGAAAGGTTCCCTTTTTATTGATGCAGCAGACATACTTAAATTAATTTAAGACTTTAAACTAAACCGATAACAGTGCTAATGATCGAAAAACCCACGCAGTCTCTGAAGACTTATACGGAGAACAGTATATTATTCTTACTTGGCAAGTCGTCAAAAAGATACTGTTTATAAAGAGTAATAAAGCATAATTAAATTTTAACCATATTGGTCGAAAAATCCATTAAGCACTCCCTAGCGTTGAAATAACATTTTCAAGAACTTTTTTTAAAGCTTAAGGGAACTTATCATTTGTTTCGCTTTTCAAAAGGAATATAGAGGATTCGATGTAAATTCTGTTTGAAAGAAAAGTAATAGTAAGTTGTAATTAGATTTTTGGACGCACAGAAAACGATTTTGCAATGGCTGCTGATTGGCGCTCTTATTCAGACCGGTGACGTCATTGATGGTAGAATAAGGCATTTATGAAAAGACTAAACATTGTCTTTTGTGTAAACATAACTTTCCCTCCACCCCAAATCATCCTAAAAATAATTTGCTGAGCCCGTCTCAGTTTTATGCTTTTTATGTTGTATGTCAACAGTTAACTAAGGAAAAATAAACTTGTAAGTTGACGCTTGAGACATGTTAATTAATGTAGACTTATTAAACAAGAAGTAGTTTGATATAAAGCCATATTAAATTGCAGTGCAGCAAACTGTAAAGATATTTTCTAACCCCAAAGTGGCTTGGAGCTAAAACAAATCATCAATTTTGGTAACGTCTCCTTTAAGGGGGCACTACCCAAGGGACGTTTTTTTGTCTTGTTTTTATAAGAATGTGTTATGTTTTCCAGAGCCTTATTGGTAGTAACCAATACGTTGGCGTATGAAGTGCATCGGTTGAGGTTTCAAGACTTGTCATTAATTGGCCATGCCACATTGAAGCGACGTATTAGACAAAGAAAGTCATGAATAACAAACATTTAATATTGCATAAAAAACTGATGGTTTCTAGAACGGCTATCACTTTACAAAACACTGTCAGTTTGGCAGTGTTTGTCAAGTTCATCCACTGATTTTACCGTGAACAGTTTCACCAATTTGGGATGTTCTCTTTATCCTTCTTCCAGCTCTTTCCGTTGTTTTCTGCGATACCCAATGCAGTCTTTGCTCAACTGGAAGGTTGGTTTTTCTTCGCTTTATTGATAGTCGAGTGAAATTTCATGGAAATAACCTTTTTACTTTGTATAAGTTAGAGGGAAATCTATGAAGAGGACAGTTAAGGGAAGATGGAGGCACACAAGCTTTCCTCATTATAACGATATCCATGTAAAAAAACACCTGCGGATAGTATTCTGTCACTAACTAACATGGCTCTTCTTCGGTTTCGCCTGGTTAATTACTTTAAAAATCGCTTTAAATTGCGGCCGGCATGTTAGAGAAATGTATGACAGTCCCTAAAATTTTGCTGGGGAGGGAGCTTCAACTAGGACAAAAACAAAGACTAGTTTTGCGTTGTTTTAAACTCTATCGCGTTTATAAAGTTGAGTTTTTATCGCGGTACTTTATTTAGTTTCGGTCAATTTGTTAAACGCTGAGGTACCCTGTAAATTTTCCTTGAGTTTAATTCGTAGGGACCAAGAGCCATAATGGTCCCAGTTATGGCACGACATTAAAAGTCAAATATTAAATAACAGTAGTGGACTGCCAGAAAATCTCTAATTAATTTCATGAAGATGATAATTACCATTTTTCTTCCCCTGACCTCTTAGTAGGCTTTACTTTCAGCTAAGGTGTTTAAATTCCAGTTCACATAACGCGTTCAATTTTAAAAGTCGTTCTTAAAGTCAGGAACTCCCTAAATTAAGAGATATCTTAGTGCACGACCCATGCATTCTAAAAAGGGAAATTTCAAAACCATTCTTAATTATTAATGATTCTTCAGAATTCACCACCATGTATCATCACAGCCTTCGTCAAGATGTCTTTATAAAGGAAGAGTACCATTATTTAAACGTTCCTAAAGCTGGAACAGTGTACGACAGCCTTGACTGCACCTTTGAATGCCTCGGTAATCCTTCCTGTTTGTCCTTCAACCTGGCAGCTTACAAAGGAGCAGATGGAAAGTTGCGGTGTGAGTTGTTATCCTCAGAAAAGTACAGCAATCCTGAGGAATATAAAAGGAACGAGAGTTTTCATCACTTTTCCATCAAGGTGGGGTAAAATCTTTGCATAGAGTTTATTAAAGTAAGATGTTTTTTGATATCCCAGTCTATGCGATTTTTAATAACCTGTCACGAACACGAATCGACGTAAAAGTGACTACTGCACGATAACAAGTCGGGGTTATTCAGTCGAATGTCACTTTCTTCTTTTTTTCTTACTTCTGCAATCAACACTTTTACGCAAAACAAAATTACCTTAGTTATATGGCATTTGACATCAACCTTTTTCCAAAATTATTTCAGACTCCATGTATGTCATCACCTTGTCAGAACGGAGGCACCTGTGTAACGAACTACAAGTATCACTCGTTTGACTGCCGTTGCAAAGAAGGGTTCTATGGAGAATTTTGCGAAGAAGGTAATTGATATTCAGACCGGGGCCCCCGTTCAAGTTAGGACAACCAAACTTAGCGGCTTTACCTAAAATTTATCTGGGAACATTTTAAAGGCCTTGTGACGTGTACGTCAACATTGATG
The DNA here is from genome assembly GCF_958299795.1 of Porites lutea. Classification (NCBI taxonomy): domain Eukaryota; kingdom Metazoa; phylum Cnidaria; class Anthozoa; order Scleractinia; family Poritidae; genus Porites; species Porites lutea. Next base: position 29,398,643 of record NC_133207.1, read on the forward strand.
TTACCATGGCAACCGAGTTTTGACAGCCATGTTTTTCAAAATTTGCATTTTCTCTAAAAAATAGGTTTATTTGTTTCTTTTTATTACTGATTGAATTATTATTGAGTTATCTACTTCTTTTTTTTCAGTTGCCAAGTCATGCCAAGACGTTTATAATCAGCTCACAGAAAAGTGAGTAAACCTATGCATAGTAATTTAATTGATGAGGATAGATCAGTTAAAGTCCGGGGGATCATGCGGAGAGCGCCAATACTGTGTTCATGAGTCACAAAAACATCCAAAAAATCACTCGTCAAGCCTCAAAAACGGAATACAATGTGTGTTACACAGAATGTCGATATCGCTTAATTGGTAGAATTTGTATCGTGGCTGATGGACTCTATTTCAGTCTTTGTTCTCCACCCTGGAAACTAAAGGTTATTAGAGACCTTAATCGTAAAAACTGTTGAATTTTTAAAACAAATGATTGGTACTGTTAAGATAATAAAAACCATAATCTGCGAACACCACCATCCTGTACTGAAGGCCCTCCAGCAAAAAAAGTTGTAGATGAAATGCAGTGGAGCCCCTCCCTTTCGCTTAATACGAACATCCCTATAAAACGAATGGTTCGTTTGTACCTACAAAAAGTTCAGATATTTCAGTGCTCATAAGTAAACCTGGTTAATATGGAAAACGAACACTTTTCTGTGTCCCAAATCACAACTGTCATATAATAATTCTCCGTAACTCTCCCGGAAGGTCCTCAATAAAATTTTATACAGGGAAGCTCAGCTAACTATTTGCAGAAAAGGTACTCCTTTCGTATACTATTCCATTCATCTCTAATGGTTGAGGGTTCGAGTGGCTTGTTACAGGCATTTTATTCCCGGGTGGTACTCAACAAATTTTTACGGGGAAGCCCTGCCCAGAGGTCCATGTCCTTACAATTCCACATACCATTTTTGAAAGAAAAGGTTCTCTTTTCGTATACCATTCCATCCCTTTTGGCGGTTGAGGGGTGGAGTGGCTTGTTACAGGCATTTTAAAATGAACTCAGACCATACAACGGTGAATGGGAAGAAAGACTGCCTTATCAAAATCAAACTTGCGCGCTCTTTTGCAGTTTCTTTTTTTTTAGTTACAAAATCGTATTAACCTACAGTGATCTGGAATTATTTGAACAGGGTTCATTGTATGCAGTTAGTACGTGATTGTGACAAGGAAATAGACAGTGTGAAGCGAGGTGGCCAGTGGTCACCAGTGTCCATAAAGCAGGGCTGACGATATATGAGATTTTCTGACTTGGGAACACAGAAAAGTGTCCGTTTTCCGTATTAACCGTTGTCCGTATTAAACGGGTCGGAGAAAATACGCGTGCATCAATAAACATGCAAAACTACTGAATATCTGTATAACATGTTCTGAGTAGTTGTCAAAAACAACCAATCCAAGTCTTACAGGTAGCTAGCAGGTACAATAGGGGTCCTTTTACGTCAGATGAGAAAGACATCATGCCCACCATTTTCGCGGTTTTTTCGGTCGCCAAGGCAGTTCCCCTTCCTTCTGATCATCTGCTACGCTGTTTAGCCATCTTCGATGTCCGAATTTAATTCCTACAGAACACTTTATTCAAATAAACTTTATTAAATTTAGTTGAAGATCAGCACAGCTTGGTAGCATAAAGCAAAAATAAATATCAACCTGTGCTGCAGGTGATTTTATATCAGTCCAAAGTACATTAATCGTGTAGTAACTCCCAGTAACATAATGGGGAGCCTGAGAAATTTAGATTTGACTGAGACTGTACTGAATTCCATTCACTTACTTTTGTAAGAAAAAGCGAACCATTTTTTTCACAACCAGTTAAGGTACATTCCATTTTTTCTCTCCGACAGTTGGGAGCTGGAAAAATTAAAATGAGATTTCATTTTGTACAGGTTGAACGTGAGTCAGTTGGTCACTCTCCTCCTTGACTCCAAACTAGTTTCAGTTCTCTGTCACTTTGGAAATTTTGGCTGCGGAGATGGAGGATGGACACCCGTCATGAAGATGGACGGCAACAAGGTAAGACATTTGTGTACGTTTTCCCTTAGTTTGGCGACGGGAGTGGAAAAAAAAATGTGTTATTAATAATTAAATACAGGTTTGCCTCTGTCAGCGGTAATTTTCAATTATCCTAGCCTGCGAATACAGCCGTTTATCCTTGCTCCTCGTCGCTAGGGACTTTTCATCAGGAGGAACGTTTGCATCTTAGCGACAGAAATTCCATACTAATGACGTAAAATTATAAAATTTTATGTGGAAGCATAACCCCAGCCTCCGAGTTTGAAGCGCCTTCGGCGCTCTAACTTTTCTTCTCGTTGGTACATGCTAAGTCCCTGGATCTGAAATATTTAAGTATTGAGAACACCTTTAAGCTTCTGGAATATCTCGGTCAGTAGCAGAGGTCATCCGCCCTTCCTGTCAGACGATGTGAAGATTTTCATCAAAAGACGGAAGCCTGGTCTCTGTATTTGCGAATAAGCGAGAGTTAAAGATAATTATATTCAGTTCGGCATTTTTCAATCGCATCAATAATTAAAGAGTGCAGTATTTGTTTACTTTTTATTCTATCGGTGACCATTAACGCCATTTTGCTTACTGTGGCTAAATTGTCATTTTATAAAGCTGGAGAAGTGAGGACGTTGCAGATATTCTTTTCATTGTAATGGATCTTTCATTCTTTCTTTTTTCTTCTCCTGAAAGGATGTTATCTTTAGAAGAAAAAAGAAACTTAAATTTCAACTTTTCTTTTTAAAGGACATTTTTGCTATTTCTTCCTCCTTTCTACCACAGCAAACATTTCATTACGAAACAGCCTTTTGGAGAAACAAAGAAACCTTTCACCCTGACGGAGGGAAAACTGGGTTTGACTCACAGGAAACCAAACTTCCCTCCTACTGGAACACATCCTTCTCCAAGATCTGCCTCGGTATGAAGATCAACAACCAGACCAATTTTATTGTCATTAACAAGCGGGCGAACTCCTTGTACTCTCTGATCGCTGATGGGCAATATCGCAGCACCTCACTGGGTCGTGACAAGTGGATGTCACTGATTGGTTCTAATGCCTCATTGCAGCTGAACTGTAAAAAGGAAGGGTTCAACGCAAAGTGTACCTTGAGTGGCCGTTCCAAAGCAAGAATCGGTATTCTCGGCAACGATCAAACAGATTGCCATGAATGTAACTCCAGATTGGGGTTTGGGAGTGAAGGGAACTACGATGATAGGCGGAATACATGTGGAAATTTGGATAACCACAAGGAAAAAAGACTGAGCATCAAGACAATGGGGTATATCCTGGTGCAGTGATAACAATGCTCCTTTATGTCTTTGAGCGAGTAGTGGGAATCATTGTTATACCCGAAGCATATAAGCCCGATTCGGGTTATATGCTTCTGGTTCTTCACAGTCCTTTTAACGATAACTCATCGTTACGATGATGAGTAGAAATACGTTTAGTTATAGACAAACATTATACACGTCTAGACCTAACGTTTTTTTCTGTCGAGGCATGTGAACAGACAACCAGTGGGGATCATGTTTGTTATGTTTGACCAAGAATGTTATAGAGCGGTTCTTGGTGTGTATAAAAGTAGAAGTGCTCGGATTATTTGTTCTCCTATCCCTTGCCATTGAAACCTGTGGAACTGAAGAAACGTTTTTAACAAGAACTTAAATCTAAACGTTTCTCAATGTATGAAAGCTACTTAAAAACGAAGAAATATATAATAATAAACTAATATAATAAACTTTATTTCTCAAACTGCGATCATATCCAGTGGTTGCACAAAAGACTGAATCAGATTTAAGGCAGCCAACCGGTCTGAGGGAGGCACTTTAGGAGTGAGACAGTTGCTACACGCAGACAGTCCGTTGGGAAGACTGATGTGTGATGTGTTGAAAGTGATAAAAGAGGCAGTGGCGATTCCCACCAACAAAGAAACGTCCCCTACACTGTTCCAATACTAATGTAGGTTGTTTAACCTCACCTTCAAATTTTAAAATACCGTATTTCCTCGAATAATAGCCGTCCCTCGATTAATCGCACCCCTCAAATCAATTACCCCTCTTAGACGGAAATATTGAAGAAGGAGGGAGGAGGGGGATCCTACAGTCTCACATTCCCACTTCCAAGAGTTTTTACAAAAATACCGCATCTCGCCATTTTTTCCTTGCTTTTTCAAAAAAAATTGGTTGTTTCCAAAAAAAAAATGCTTTAACCCATTCGCTCTTGGAAACTTTGCCGAAAACCGCGTTTTGAAGCTAGTCGAGTGGTTTTCTGGTCACTGTCGTGCTATAAGGAGCTAAAACTTACCACAAACCGGTTTACAGGTCGTACACTTCGCGGCCTTCTGATCCAGATGAAAAATATCAGCTTGCGAAGTTCGGGCATGCGCAGAAAGCAAAATTTAGTTTAAAAGTGACACAGCAGTCTTGACTTTTACTTTTCGCTTTCTCTCCTCCCCTCTTTTTTCGCTTTTCTTGCCTCATTTTTTTTTTTCTCTCGCTGGGCACTTAGTAGGCTTCATTTTGGTGGGAATAGTTTTTAGGAAAGCTTTTAGGATCTTAGGATTAGGTGAAAGAAAAGGTAGGTGAGCAATGAAACAAGATTTTCATGGAGATTTTCAGGTCAATGTCATGTGGTTTTCTGGTTCTTTCTCCGGTGTCCTTTACTAAATTGTGCTCATTCTGGTATGGTTTGAAAGATCTCTTCACTCTGCACAAGTTAGCGAAGAAAGTTGTCCTTGACCGTTAAAAATGATGACGTCACAAAGGGTAGAAAGGACCTGGATCCGCACAGGCGGTTAAGGGCGGTTCAGGGGCGAATGGGTTAAGTAAGAATAATTGTTGCATTAAGCATCAAGTCGTTAACTGGCATGGTATGCTATTGCGCCACGCGCACTTCCCTAAGGCCTTGCAACCATAAGACTCGCTATCATGCTGAATTTAATAAATCGAAAGTGGCTAATTGAAACAATGGGTTTCCTGTTCGCTTTTGATTATTTTTTTTAGTTTCAATTAGAAAATTATTAACCATTGGAAACCATGCACAACCTACAGATTAGTTAGTTATCTGCTAATCTACCACCCAGTGCTAGCAGATAACTAACTGTACTTTGCGTTGATTTCCAGAATTAACTGTAGGGTCTTAAGCTTGGCCAAGGAGCAAATAGACAGTAAGTATAATGTCTAATAATTCAATTAAACAAAACACCAACTGGCTGGCAAAACCAGTTGGCTATTTACAAGCGTTACCGAGGATTTGAACTAGGCCACCGACAACGAGAATCCATCTAGAAATACTGTTGTTTCCAAGACAAAAAACAGTTTTCCAAATTCTTAAAAATAATGATAACTTTATTTTTCGCTGAGTAATATTGCACAGTCTTTCATTCTGGAAATTTTCGCTGAAATGATTCGAACCATTTCTACGTTCAAAAACTCATAAGTAATTCATAGCGAAAAACAAAATAAATTTTATGTTTAACGAGTGTCTTTATATTCTATAAAGATGCGGTTAAACTGTACATCCAAGTTTTTATAAGACCAAATAACCCCAAATCTACGTATTAGTGCAAGAATCAGTTGATATATATCAGAGATTTTGAAGCCGTTCAAAATACTCGCGGAACTGTGTATTACCAGGTGTAAAAACTGTCGGCTTCGCATCGAGTTTTTAAACCTGATAATACACTCCTGCTCGTTTTTTAAACAGTACGTAAAACCGTCAAGTTAACCCAGGCGATTTAATTCAACGATATGGTTCATTTTAAATAAACATTTAAAAATCAACAGTAGTCGACAAAAAATTTTCAATATAAATTATCTAGCGTTATCAGGCGTCTTTGCCAATTGTGATAATAGAAAATTCTAGCAACGACGAAGGCGACAGCAACGAGAACGTCAAAAAAAGAAACATTAGGTTTATTGAGCAAAACAATAAGTTTGCTTTTGTGTACATTTTTTTGCCTTCATTGCTCGACTTCGACGTGACAATGCCTATTTTTTAACGTTTTATGGAGGATTTTAGTTGCTGAAAAACTCTATATTTTGCAAGAGCGGCGCAAATATCTGTCTTAAGTAAAATCCTACTAGTGGCCTGTTATCAATGCAGCGTTCTAATTGGTTGAGCTACTACTAGGCTATATGTTATAGCCCACCAGTAGCGAAAAGCGCCGGCTTTGAAAACCAAAACAATGGCGACTGAATCGAGTTTTGCTAGCTAAAGTTGTTTTGTCTCGATATTCTGACCAACTAGTTGGATTTTACTAAAACAATTAGTCCTCTCGCCCTCATAGCCTCTGAGTCAATAGTCCATGACCCCCCTGTATAACTCATGCATTTCGGGCTGATAGTCCGCTTGTTTCTACAGTAATCTGGTGTTTAATGCATCCGCAGTTACAGCAAAACTCCATACCTAGACAAAACGAATAATGATACCGAGTCTGGATGAAACAGAAGTTTGAACACCTGTGTAATTTACCATTTACTTGGGAAAACTGGAGGGACTGGACATTCCGCTTGTTTGTGTCATTCCAACCTTCAGAGAAGATTTAAGACGAAGTAATTTTTGTACTCTTTTCAGTCTGTTCAGCCGATTTGGATATAATTTGTAGCGGATCGTTCTCAAACTACGTGAAATTTTATTTACCATTTTCACCGAGACCAAAATTATACACCTCGTTGCCCCACCCCCCCCCCCCATCCCATTTTTCATCACCATTGTTTCCAATTTTTTCACCTCTTAATACAGTCGTTGCAAGAGAAATCGAAGACAACGGTTGTGCCAAATTTTGGGGTGTAAACAAGGTACGTCTCGGTGAAAATTTTCAATAGTTTTATATCTATGCACAAGATTTCCACCTGGGTGGTTTGTGTAAATGGTAAGCATTTCTCAGCTTCCAAAGATTGTTTACTAAGTATGCAATACAACAGACGCGCTGATCAGACATAACAACTCAGGTTTGATTGATATTCTTATTAGTCTGGCTGCCAGAAGCGACACACACAATTGAAAAGAAATTCATAGATAATTAACATTTAATATTGCATATAAATTAATGGTTTTTGAGAACACCTATCGCTTTAGAAAAAGACTCAATGTTTTACAGTGTTTGACAGGTTCCTCAATTTCACGGAGTTCTCCAACAGTCTTTCCCCACTAATCGGCGATGTTCTCTTTTTACTTTTGCTCGTTGCCCCTCATTCCGTTGTTTTCTGTGATACCAAATGCGGCTTTTGCTCAAATGGAAGGTTAGTTTTCTTTTATTTATATAGAGGGACATAGACTGACATGACTTCTTGTGCTTTGTATGTAACATATGACTTTCCTTGGTAACTAAAAATTCCGGTGAGTGCCTTAGAGAGAATGTATAAGAGCTCCTAAAATTTTGCCCGATTGAGGTGAGGACTGTGGATGTAAACTATGTTTTCTTTTTTAATCAGTTTTGATAGCACACAAAATTATGATTTTAACTTTTAAGGTCGTAAATTATCTATCATAGAACTGCCGGGTTTAAATTTAGATTCCATTTATCCACAAGTGTTCATCGAGCACCTACAATTCCTCATTTATCTTTGTGACAACCTGCTTCGGTTTTACTTGCATGTAACTAACGTTTGCGTTTCATTAATCATTAAACCTAAAAATCATATTTTGCCGATTTTTTTTTTTTACCCCATATGGCATTTTATGGCTAGATTTGGTTGTGTTTACTTAAAAGTGGATTCTCTCAGAAAACTTGGTACTTTTCGTGAACACATTACAATTTAACACTCGGACGTACACGCAAATTCATACCCCTATTGTGGTATAAGGGGGAGGGGGGTTGATAGAACCCCTCCTTAGAGGTTTTGAAAAGATTTTTTCCTTCAGTGGAAAGCCTTTGATCTTTCTGTCAACAAGATGAGGTATATTTTATGGGTGGTGGCGCTGCTGGAGGCCTATCACGTCACCAACAATGATCGCCATCTTGGATTATACCAAGAACGAGAAATCCGGTTAAAACCGCGGGAAACTGATATTTTTTTGGTGCTCGGACATTTAAATAATACATAAATTAGCACTTTGTATCATTTTATCCACCACCTTTACTTTTATTGTTGAAAGATGTTGAAAAAACATGCATTTTAACTCCAAAATGGCTTGACCACCTGCTACTTATGACGTCATATCTCGTAACCATAGTAGCTGACCATCACTAAATTTGTCTCAAAATGAGCGCGAGGGATAAACAAACAGCTACTGAAAACGTCACGTGCTGATGTTTTATCGTCTTGGAAAAAACTCAGAAAAACCTCAGAGGGGGAGGAGTGGAAACCCCCCCCCCTCCTTCCTTGTACGTTCGAAAACATGTTCTCTCTCATGTTCTACTCTTATAGTTTTTCGATGATAATTGGCCTGGCCTTTTTCTTGTATGTACAGACGCCTATTGTAACGTTGTATCTAAACTTGTAACAATGCCCTGTCTCATTAATAAAGTCTGTCTGGCGATTTCGAAAACAAATTTATATGTTTATCGTGAGAAGATTGTCTCTCTGGACTAGATTAAACAATTAGCACAGAACTGAAACTTGTAGCAATTTTAAAGACCCCATGGTTAAAATGATCTTTTGTTTTTAATTGTACTTTATTTAATTCACGCTTAGCTCGCGAATTTACTCAGTTACCATATTAGGAATGTTATTCGCTTGGCATTGTCAGATGTTAGTTTTTTACAGGTGGTCGTGCTTGTGGTGTTAGAGCTGACCTTCGTTCTTTGGTACTTATCGGTTGCGTCTGTGCGTAGGCTAATCTATTCCCTAACAATAGCAAACCTGTTGAAATGTTAGCGATAAGATATACAGACATGTCCAGTTTTGGCTATTAAAACCGCTACTGTACTTGAACTAGAAGTAGAGAAGAGTGGAGAAATTGGTAGAACTGAGAAAGTTGCTGAGTAAGTAGAAGTTGTAAGAAGATTAAGAAGAACCGGAAAGTAAAGATGTAAATCAGATTCCTGGTAATAGTCAGGTCTCTTAAGGTCAGGATCGTTACAGAGCTGACAAAAGCACCAAACTTTGCACAGCGATAGTTTATTGCAGTACCATGAATATTAGAGGGGGTGCCCAATGCAAATATGCCACTGAAGCGTGCTAAACAGGATTGAATTATTGTAAATTTCACCTGCTGGGGTTCCTGTGGTGTTTTGATTGAAAATTGTTATTTAATACCTTAAATCACTCTGAATTCTACTCTCATGTTGCAAACAACAATTTCACTCGAACATCTGGCATTCCCATCCATTATTAGCTTATTGATTGTATAATTAAGTTGATTATTACTGTTCCCTTAAAGCAAGTCCACAGTCCGCCCACGTTTTCATAAGTCATTTCTAAGATGGCCTCGCCTTTGCTTCATAACTTGCAAGTACTCAGCTCCTGGGGTTCCCTTCTCCTTTTCTAATGTACTTCAATTAGAGGAGGCCTTATTGTGTGTCTTAAGTCTTATTTATCAAGTATTACTTGTCATTACATGTCACTTTAAACTGAAGAAAGCATATGGCATAGCGATTCACACACAAAATTTCAGAAAAAAGAAATTGTGAAAGAGTCTGTTGTATCACATGTTATCAGGGATTTATGACAGCTATTCATGAAGAGCAAATAACGAAATAACAGAACCCAAAATAGTTCTTTCCTAGGGAGGTAATTAATTTTTCAGCTTAACATAGGCCTGGATGCCTTTCAGTCTCCCTTTATCCAGTTATCTGCTGGACGCAAGTGCATGTTTTGACAGAGAAGCAAGCACCGTGGCACAAGTCATATCATTTACAATTTTCGCAGTTTGTCTAAGCTTTACAAAGCAAAAACAAACAAAAAAGAATCTGGTCTCATAAACGAAAAAAAGAAACAAGTTAGCCCAAGCTTCAAAAAAGAGCACAGTTTATCATGAAGCCTCTACATTTGGCACTGAAGCACTCATGTCCAAAAATAATAACAGCTTACCAAGTCGTAAAAGTGAGACTCAAGTGGTACAAGATTGACTCAAATGATAAATGGTGAATGGTTTAACTGCTGAAACTGTAGAAAGGGCGCCGGGCTAACTTTTAGGGCCTGATTACATGGAGGAGGGGGGCCCCGGGTAGGCATGGTAACCCACTTAGGTGGGGTAACCCGCCTGTCCATATAATCTCTCATTTTCATTTGATCACGTTTACATGATAGGTGGGGTCACCCTTTAAGGTGGGTAGCCCGGTCTGCCACACCAGGTAACCCTCTCAGCTGAGGTCAAATTTTGCCATGTCAACGTTTCAAGGTGAGGTAACCCAGGCTAGTCGGGATCGGATTCGTGATACATCAAATTCGCGCAAAATTCACTTTGGCGCCGGGTGGCTTCACGTAATTATTAAAGGTAACGATAGAAAGCCACAACACTGAAGGTTGCAGCGAGAGCAGCAAGTGAGCGTAGACGTGGTTTGCCAGCATTTTTCTTGTTTACGTGCTTAGCGACCATTCAACAATCTTGAAAACTGCACCCAAGGATGGTGGGGTTGTAAGATTGCATGTAAAGGGGGGTTATTTTTTTTACCCCACCTAAGCAGGTTACCTCACCTACCTGGGGTCCCCCACCTTTATGTTAACAGGCCCTAAGTCTCAGGAACCGTGAAACTGGTAATAAACGGTATACCTAACCTGGGACTAGCTGTGATACTACTTCCATCTTCAAGAACGTCAGCATAGCAGCCAAACGAGCCATTATATCGGTGTAACACGAATATTAGTTTGCGGTGGGTTTCATGCGTCTCGTTTTGTGAGTGTTTTTGAGTTCGTTTTTGTCAGCATCTCTAAATATCAATCATGTTCAAAACACCCCTACTAACAAAATATTTCGTAAAGCTCTTTAGAATGATATTCAGCAATAAAAACAAGGTGTAACCAGGAGCCGATTTCTAGGCTCCTGGTGTGGCAACATAGGCATAAGTGAATGCAAAGTTTTGCAGTATGTAATCTGTCAGAAATCTGTTTGAGTGGTCAAAGTTGGGACTGATGGGCTTCTTCTTCATGACCACTCCATTATTGTAAGGGACTAGGCCATAATTATTGTTGACCCTTGCTTTTTTTTGGTATTTTCTGTAATTTTCCACAGCATTATTTTGTGAAAAGTTGGTAACTGAATTGCTCTTTAGGAATTCATGATCGTAAGATTTCGTAACCGCGGGGTATTCGCCTAATTGCATCAAACAAATTACATTTATTTTCATAAATGATGCATCATTGGTTGGCTAAAAGAGGCCTTGTTCCTGTAAATTTCAGCTCTTTTGAAGTTAGTTTGTTTGTAAATTGTAACGCACGCGACGACCTTCCTTTGCTTTGAAAGATCGTATAGACCTACCATTAACACTCTGGTCCAAGGGCTCTGAAGTGAATTAGCCACTTACAGGTGTCTAGGCATGCAGGGACCTCATACACTTCTTTTTAAATGCAAATGTGTAAAAAACAAAGAGTGTTAAAAATTCCTGGAGAGGCATGTTTTACAACCTCGTCCCCAGGGCTTAATAAAAAGGTAGAAAAAAGTGAAGCGACCATAATTTACGTCAAAAACTCATGACAGTAATAATAAGTGATAAATTTGAGGTCGACGGTGCGCTTCTTTTACCCCCCTCTCTCCATTAATTCTCCGTTTTAAGGGTATTTAGAGCTAGTCAAAGCTACACAGAAAGGAGAGAAGTTGAAATAAGGATGTGTTGACACCGGGGATCGAACTCGGGACCTCGCACACCGAAGGCTACGCACTAACCAACTGTGCCACCCTTGCTCCTCCTTTTCCCCCTGAGGACGAGGTTGACATGTTTTAATCATTATCTCAAGGACAGGGTTACCAAAGAAGCAAATTATAATCTAATCTTAGCTGCACAATTACAAAGTGGGCACGTTGTCAGTTACGGTTCATGAGGTCGTTCATGTGGCATGTCAACGATTCTATCGTTTAGGATGTGATACATTTGAGTTTTATGTTATTGTATGGCATCTTTGAAAGCTGGCTTTGTGATCTGCTTAAATTGATATGTAATGATATTATCACTGGCAAGTCTTAGCAGTGACACTGATAGCCGCACAGTCCGCACAGTCACAGTGAACATGGCCACACTTACCGTGTGGAGACTGGGCACTAGTCAGTATTACGTACATGTGAAACTATTTTGAATAGTGTAACAAGAACTAAACATTGCCAAATTAAAAACTTAAAAACTTGAAACAAATGTTTTTTAGCCAAATCAAACAAGAAGAGTACTCACCACAGGGCACCCAATCTGCAATTATAGGTGAAAGTTAACCCCCTCTTTTATCTGTAATTAGGACCATTTGTAACGGGCACCCCCTCCAGTATTAATAGGTAGGTGCTAAGGAAACTCTGTGCCAAATTTGACACTTTTGTCACGTCTGTAACGATCCGGCCTATATTTTGCACTAAGAGACCTGACTATAACCTCATCTTGTAGCGAGCGAGTTGCTCCAACACACCCCCACACACTACCGCGAGAATCTCTGGGGAAAAAAAAAAATTCGATTTGAACACAACCCAATTCTAATTTTGAATTTGTTTGTAGGCTTAACTTAATTGTCGCCATTTTTGTACACTTTTGTGTTCTTTTTCTAGTACAAAACGACGCTATTTAATTCTGCCTTTACATTGCTGTATAGTGTTTTTCTTCCTTTTGCCCAGAATTTTGTCTTGTTGATAACGGAAATCGGTATACGTAGAATTTATATTCCAGAAACTCAATTAGCACCCACTCTTAGCTCAACTGATAGCCGGCATGATTCCATTCACTTTCAAAAATAAAATTTTGTGTTAACTAGTAACTTGAACAAATTGACAAAAGCTATCTAAGCTGAATGAATTTTGGAATTTCCAATCAATTAGTTGAAATAAAATAGCTGTTTTCAGGTCTCAAAAAACTCACCAACCTCGTTAAAATTTCTTTGAATCATTTTTGTAACGTTTGTTAACAAACTGAACTACCCAAACCACGCATTCTGCCCTTTTAGCTAGTGAGGCAATTAAAGTTGGGTTATTGTAGTTTGATTTGTAGTAGAAGGAGGGTTATATTTTTAGAAAAGACTTTTTAGAAAAGATGTTCAGTCTTTTCATAAATGCCTTATTCTACCATCGATGACGACAGCGGTCCGAACGAAAGCGCCAATCAGCAGCCGTTTTCTGTGCGTCCAAAAATCTTATTACCATGATTGCTTGTCTTTTCAATAAGAATTAACATCGAATCCTCTATATTCCTTTTGAAAAGCGAAAAAATGATAGGTTCCCTTTAGCTTTAAAAAAGTTCTTGAACATGTTATATATTTCCAGTCTAGGGAGTGCTTAATGGTTTTTCGACCAACATTGTTAAAATTTAAATTATGCTTTATTAGTCTAAACACAGTACGTTTCTTTTTGACGACTTGCCAAAAAAGAAGAATATATATACATACTGTGAAAGGTTTGAACCTAGGAGTGATTTCCAAAGTAGGTTGGGTGAACGTAGTCCTGAATAGGACTGTTGTTGTTGACAGTGACTGACGTTTCGACAACCTGCTGAGCGGGAGTCATCTTCAGAGTCAAAGTGAGTTGTATCACGTCAATTGATGGTATTATACTCTGGTTATTCATCTGATTGGTAAATTACGCCGCGATGTTATTGGTAATCTGTCAGTTAAGCCGTGATGTTATTGGCTATGAAGACTCGTAATCAGTAATTGGTGCGTCTCGATCCGTCTATTGTCACAGTTCAACAGTCGTCTATTGTGAGTCAAACTGTTAGTTCCCCAGTATACATACTGTTCGATAAAGTTTTAGAGACTATGTGGGTTTTTTCGATCATTAGTACTGTTAAGTTGTGTTTGAAGTGTAAATATTTAAGTACGTCTGATGCATCAGTAAGGGAGCCTTTTTTTATGACAACTTGCCAAATATGGAGAATCAACTGTCTTAAGTAAAATTTTTGGGACTTCGATGCAATTAAAAGGGCTGTGTCACGGCAATCCAGTTCATTTTGTTTAATTTTGCCGATTACTCGTCCTTAATCGCTATGGAACTTAAAGTAAGCAAAGAAATTACATGTAAATGACAAAATCAGAGATCCGAGACAAACAAAAATGTCTCCTGAGCATTATTTTTTAAGTTGCAAGCAGCAGGGATCAACTTTGAAAAACTGTTAGGCAGAACAGTTTTCAAAATCCCTAATTTCAATCCGTTTCAACCTTCTTCAGTTTTGCCCATCCGTGGCATCTGTTGTTTCTGTTATGTTATTTTAACCTTGCTTTAAAGTTTTAAGAGGCTATTTTTTTGTTTCTCTCAATTTAACGGGCATTTTGTAATTTCTTAATTTGGCTGAATTTCGTGACACAGCTACTTTAAAATGAGAGATTATATGGACAGGCGGGTTACCCCACCAACGCGGTTTACCTCACCTTACTGGGGTCCCCCACCTCCATGTAAACAGGCCTTAAGAAATGTGCCCCAAAGTGTGATGCACGTGCTGAGCTGTTATTTTTTCATTACACAAATTGTTTTCAGACGTTCGATCGTTGCCACCATCGTCGAGTGGCTGCTTCAAACTTAATAAATCTTAATCAGTTTTAAAGCTACATGACTTTAAACAGTCCGGGCCACAACCAGATCTGGGTATTTAATTTCCTGCAATGTGATTGGTCCATACCGCAACCAACACATTGATTTGACCGCGAAAGGACTAAGTTCGACAGAAATGTCGCAGCAAAGAGCGCTATGGCTGGGATGTTCCTTGAAGAAAAATAACAGCATGTACTACCAAACCGATTAATCGAGATGATTTTATGCGTCTTAGCGTTCGATTTACAAATATCAAGATGATAATGATCGAGGAAGGTTTCTGTAAAAACGCCTGGACTTATGATATCAAGAGGCCCGAAGCAACTGAACGACACGGATCGAAAGGGAAGAGTAGGGAATTTGAATACTTGAATTACTGATACATTTTAAGTGGAAAGGTATAAAGAAGTCGTGTTTGGATTACTTTTTGTTAGCACTGCTTCGGCCTAGAGTAGTATGCTTTATGCTTCTTCGGGAGCAATTGCAAGTTTTCAGTGTCACACCATTCAAAATAGATCAAAATAAAAATCAAAACCATTCGACAGATAAAGCCCAGAATCTGGGAAGTGAAAGGAGGTAAATATACAAAGACCCTCGCCAAGATTTGGGTCGAAGGAATAATTCGTATGCGAGATATCCGAGGAAATGTTTTACCCAAATTTATAGAGCTTTGTATGGAGACGCCATGCTGGAGCTCATCCGGATGAGCTCCAACATGGCGGACGGAAACCAACAAAGTAATACTCTTTCTAATACTTGAACTGTTTAGATATCCAAATTCCTCGAAAAAAGTTACTTTTTTAACCTAAATGACAGCTCCCTTGGCCGTAATGTAAATGCTGCGTCACGCAAAAGCTTAGAAATTCAAGCGTACTCTATTACAAAACCAAGAATCCTTTTGAAGCGAAAATTTGTTTGAAAATTAGTTTTCAGCTGCTCTAATACACCATGAAAGTAAAATCTCGGTAGGATCGATAGTTTTGTATTTTGAATTTTAGTGACGTCATGTGAAAACCAACAATACCATACGCGCTAAAATCTAACTGGGATCAAAGGAGTGCTGGATATCAATTTTCAATATTTCAATCGTCAAACATCTTGGATTAATATGCGAAGGTAAAAAAAAATAAATAAAATTTCTGTAAATTACACTCACAAAGGGTCGTAAACTGTCATTAATCAATGTCTGTCTTTTCGTGGTGCAAAACCCCATTGCGGATGAAAATATTAAAATACCATTCACCAGGTGGACTTTATCGTGTTCTAATAGCATTAAAGTGGGGTGGTAGGCCTACACGAATTTTAACTCATGCCAAAATGCTGCTCGTTTCAATTAAGTTTTTTTCCTCTGCTGGGTAGATTATGATCTGGAAGATTGTACATTTTCACTGAGATTTTAGCCGCTTGTTGCATACTGAGAGGTCATAGCACACACATCGATTTACTGTGGTTTTTGTATCTGGTCTGAAGGATTTTCCCTCTAATGCAAGGGCATTTTCTGTGACCTCAGTTTTTGAAGCGTAAAGCATTTTATTACGGCTGAATAAGGGTCTTAATTTTCTCCAAAGTGCCTTCTGGATCTGAATAACTAAGCGATTTTTGTTAGTCCGTGAATGTAAATAAATATGTTGTTGTTTTTTATTTTTGCAGTGTTGTATCACGCTGTGAGTTTTCTTTGCAGGATGTTAAATTATCACGGATAGTGATTTACAGATGCAAAATTATAAGAATTAAATGCAGCTTCAACTGAAGCTGCATCAACTATGGAGAAATGCATTGTGACTCAGTAGACTCCAGCTTGGTGTTTTTTTTATAAATGCGATTCTTCTGACTGGAGCGCGTATTCCCTTCCTTGACAATAGCTTTTGAATAAGCTTAACAGTGTTTGAACTGTTTTGTTATTGCCACTTTGTGATCAGGCAAGACCATGGTTACGGTTCTCCACGAACAAACTGGCGGCATCTTTTTGTCACAAAAACAAGGTGCTTTTGCTTTTCCATCCGACTGCAAGATAACATAAAATAAACATTGCGTTACAATGAAAAGCAGCACGTGAACGGCGCAATTAACTGACTGTTGCATTCTCCAAAGCACAGCACTACTTGAATTCGCTATGCACTACACCAAAAAGTCCACCACCAACAGGCAAATTTTATCTACATTTCAAAAAATTTTTTTTCAAGGATCAGAAAATTGAAACTCACCTTCTTTTTTAGATGTTTTGCGCCTTGTCCGGCATTTCTTTGAGCTGAAAAACTCTCGTGTTCGGTCGTTTTGCCTCCCAAGAACGCACAAACGTTAATTGGACGCCATTCTTTCTTCACACCTCTGATTTCTTGCTGTCTAAAGTCACAGCTCTCAAAGTAGTATGGGGAAAAGACACTTATAGGCACAGCAAAGAGCCTGGAAGTGACCTTCCCCAGGTTTCTCGGCGAGGGCGCCATTTTGCAAAAATGGGTGACGTCATCATATACCCAGATCTGGTAGTGGCCCGGATTGTTAAAAGTCATAAATATCAAGTACCTAAGAACTGCCAGAAAAATACTTAATTTCATCAGAAAATAATTCCCTATTTTTCTTGCCCTGACCTCTAGGCTTTACTTTAGCTAACGTTTTTGAGTTTCAGCTCACTTAATGCGTTCCACTTTAAAAGCCATTCTTAAAGCCAGGAACTGCCTAAATTAAGAGATTTCTAATATGCACGACCCATGCATCCCAAAAACGTAAATTAAACCCTTCATTCTTTCTCTTCAGAATTTACCACCATGTATCATCACAGTCTTCGTCAAGATGTCTTTATAAAGGACGAGTACCATTATTTGAACGTTTCTAAAATTGGAACGTTTACAGTATGACAGCCTTGACTGCACCTTTGAATGCCTCGGCAATCCTTCCTGTTTGTCCTCCAACCTGGCAGCTTACAAAGGAGCAGATGGAAAGTTGCGGTGTGAGTTGTTATCCTCAGAAAAGTACAGCAGTCCTGAGGAATATAAAAGGAACGAGAGTTTTCATCACTTTTCCATCAAGGTGGGGTAGCATAGAGTTTATTAAAGTAAGACATTTTTTTATATCCCAGTCTATGCGACTTTTAATAACCTGTCACGAACACTAATCGACGTAAAAGTGACTACTGCACGATAACAAGTCGGGGTTATTCAGTCGAATGTCACTTTCTCCTTTTTTTTCTTACTTCTGCCATCAACACTTTTACGCAAAACAAAATTACCTTAATTATATGGCATTTGACATCAACCTTTTTTTAACTTATTTCAGACTCCATGTATGTCATCACCTTGTCAGAACGGAGGCTCCTGTGTAGCGAACTATAAGTATCACTCGTTCGACTGCCGTTGCAAAGAAGGGTTCTATGGAGAATTTTGCGAAGAAGGTAATTGATATTCAGACCAGGGCCCCCGTTCAAGTTAAAATTTATCTGGGAACATTTTAAAGGCGTTGTGACGTGTACGTCAACATTGATGTTACCATGGCAACCGAGTTTTGACAGCCATGTTTTTCAGAATTTGCTTTTTCTCTAAAAAATAGGTTTAATTCATTTCTTTTTTTTACTGATTGAATTATTACGTTATCTACTTCTTTTTTTCAGTTGCCAAGTCCTCATGCCAAGACGTTTATAATCAGCTCACAGAAAAGTGAGTGATCCTATGCATAGTAATTTAATTGATGAGGATAGATCAGTTAAAGTCCGGGCGATCATTCGGAGTGCGTCAGTACTGTGTTTAAAAGCCAAAAATCAGCCGTCAGGCCTCAAAAACGGAATACAATTGTGTTGCAGAGAAAGTCGATATCACTTAATTAATTGTACATGTTAGAATTCGTATCGTGGCTGATGGATTCTATTTCAGCCTTTGTTCTCCACTCTGGAAACTTAGGGTTATTAGAGACCTAAACTCGTAAAAACTGTTGAATTTTTAAAACAAATGATTGGTACTGTTTAGATAATAAAAACCATAATCTGTGAACACCACCATCCTGCACTGAAGGCCCTCCAGCAAAAAAAGTTGTTGATGACATGCAGTGGAACCACGCCGTTTCGCTTAATACGAACACCCGTATAAAACGAATGGTTCGTTTGTACCGACAAAAGTTCAGATATTTCAGTGCTCATAAGTAAACCTGGTTAATATGGAAAACGAACACTTTTCTTGTGTCCCGAGTCCCAAACTGTCATATAATAACTATCGTAAACTCCCCCGGAAGGTCCTCAATAAAGTTTTATAGGGGAAGCTTATCCCTGGGCCTAACTCCTTGCGTTTTACGCCCGTCATTTTTGCAGAAAAGGTACTCCTTTCGTACACCATTGCATTCGTCTCTAATGGTTAAAGGTTCAAGTGGCTTGTTGCAGGCACTTTATCCCCAGGGGGTACTCAACAAATTTTTACGGGGATAATCCCTGCCCCGGGGTCCATGTCCTTACCTTTCCACATATCATGTTTGACAGAAAAGGTACTCCTTTCGTATACCATTCCATGCCTTTGGGCGGTTGAGGGGTGGAGTGACTTGTTACAGGCATTTTAAAATGAGCTCAGACCATACAAGGGTCAATGGGAAGAAAGACTGCCTTGAAATCAAACTCGTCACGCTATTTTAATTGGAATTTCTTTTTTTTAGTAACAAAATCGTATTTACCCACAGAAATCTGTAATTATTTGAAAAAGGTTCATTGTATGTAGGAAATAGGCAGTGGACAGTAAGGTAGCGAGTGGTCACCAGTGACCATAAAGCGGGGTTGACGGCATGAGATTTTCTGACTTGGGAACACAGAAAAGTACCCGTTTTCCGTCTTAACCGTTGTCCCTATTAAACGGGTTAGAGAAAACATGTGAGCATCAATAAACATGCAAAACTACTAAATATCTGTGTAAAATGTTCTGAGTAGTTGTCAAAAACAACCAATCCAAGTCTTACAGGTAGATGACGGGTAAAATAGGGGTACTTTGACGTCAGATGAGAAAACATCATGCGCTCCATTTTCGCGGTTTTTCGGTCGCCCCTTTCCCCTTCCTTCTGAACATCTGCTACGCTGTTTAGCCATCTTCGATGTCCAAATTTAATTCCTACAGAACACTTTATTCAAATACACTTTATTAAAGTTAGGTGAAGAGCAGCACAGCTTGGTATTATATTGCAAAAATAAATATCAACCTGTGCTTGAGGTGAAATTATATCTGAGTCCAAAGTACATCGTGTAGTACTAACGTAATGGGGAACCTGAGAAATTTACATTTGACTGAGACTGTACTGAATTCCATTCATTTATTTTTGCAAGAAGAAGCGAACCTTTTTTTTTTTACAACCAATTAAGGTACATTCCATTTTTTTCTCTCCGACGGTTAGAGCTGGAAAAATTAATGAGATTTCATTTTGTACAGGTTGAACGTGAGTCAGTTGGTCACTCTCCTCCTTGACTCCAAACTAGTTTCAGTTCTCTGTCACTTTGGAAATTTTGGATGCGGAGATGGAGGATGGACACCGGTCATGAAGATGGACGGCAACAAGGTAAGACATTTGTGTACGTTTTCCTTTAGTTTGGCGACAGGAGTGGAAAAAAAAGTGTTATTAATAATTAAATACAGGTTTGCCTCTGTCAGCGGTAATTTTCAACTATCCTTAGGCTAGCCTGCGAATACAGCCGTTTCTCCTTGCTCCTCGTCGCTAGGGACGTTCCGCCAGGAGGAACGTCTGCACCTCAGCGACAGAAATTCCATACTTATGACGTCAAATTGCAAAATTTTCTGGGAGAGCATAACCCCAGTCCTCCAAGTTTGAAGCGCCTTCGGAGCCGGCTAACTTTTCTTCTCGTGCGTACATGCTAAGTCCCTGGATCTGAAAGATTTTTAAATCTTTCAGATTAAAAGTATTAAGAACAGATTAAAAGATTAAAGATTAAAAGTATTAAGAACACCTTTAAGCTGCTGGAATATCTCGGTCAGTAGCAGAGGTCACCTGCCCTTTCTGTTAGACGATGTGAAGGTTTTCATCAAAACACGGAAGCCTGGTGTCTGTACTTGCAGATACGCGAGAGTTAAAGATAGTTATATTCAATTCGGCATTTTTCAATCGCATCAACCACCGACTAATGATTACGGAGTGCAGTATTTGTTTACTTTTTATTCTATCGGTGACAATTAACGCCATATCGCCTGCTGTAGTCTGCTACGTAGCCGTTATTAGTGTCGTCACGCAACGCTCCTCCCCACTAACACTAATAACGGCTGTGTAGCAGACTACGCCTGCTGTGGCTAATTTCATTTTATAAAGCTGGAGAAACAACGACGATGTAGATTTTCTTTTCATTGTAATTGATCTTCCATTGCAAATTCGTTTTTTTTGCTCCTCCGGGAAGGATGTAGTCTTTAGAAGAAAAAAGAAACCTTTGAACTTTTCTTTTTAAAGGACAATTTTTCTATTTCTTCCTCCTTTCTACCACAGCAAACGTTTCACTACCATGACGCCTTTTGGAGCAACAAAGAAACCTTCAATCTTGACGGAGGGAAGACTGGGTTTGACTCACAGGAGACCAAACTTCCCTCCTACTGGAACACATCCTTCTCCAAGATCTGCCTTGGTATGAAGATCGGCCAGCAGATCAAGTTTATTGTTATCAACAAGCAAGCGAACTCCTTGTACTCTCTGATCGCTGATAGGAAGTACCGCAGGACCTCACTAGGTCTTGACACGTGGAAGTCACTGATTGGTTCTGAGACCTCCTTGCAGCTCAACTGTAACAAGGAAGGTTTCAATGCTGTTTGTAAAGATTCTCGTTCTTCCAAAGCCAGGATCGGTATCGTTGGTGACAACTACAGCGATTGCAGAACCTGTGAGTCTAGAATTGGGTTTGGTACTGGAGGATATCGTGCTAATAACAACACATGCGGAAACGAGGCTAGTGTGTTGGGGCCAGATAATGGCGAGAAGCATATTAAGGCAATGGGATATATTTCGGTGCAGTAAAAAGAACCTGATCTTCGGGGCTAATTTACTTTTGGCGCCAAACGAAAGTGTAGCTTAAGGAAACTCTTCTTCTCTCTTCGTTTTTTGTGGATAAACAATAGACTACGTCTAGATTGAATTAAAGTTAACCATTATACATAAGAAGTAAAAGACACACTGAGAAACTAAGATTTAAATAAAGCTATTAGCTACTGTAATCCAGTCTCGCTATTGCTCTACCCGCTAACAAAAACTGTCTTATTTTGAGATTGGAGGTGAGTTTTCAGTTTTTACTTGTTTTCTTTTTCATTATTGTTGTTTTACTTAGATCAGCATTTAAGAGGACGAAGTTGGTGATGCGAGTATTAGCTTTCTTCCGTGGTCTGTTTGTCAAGCTCTTTTTAATGAGTGACCTTGGAGAGCTTACAAAATCCAAAGTAATAATTATAATAAAAAAGATAAAATAAAAAACGTCCTGTGCTGGTATTTAGAAACGCGGGTGAGTGTTAACGTGTAAATATCAGGTCGAGCCTATAACAGGCTTCTGTAAATATTTAATTTCAGGGGTCTGAAATGGACGCATTGGCATAAATTAGTCTCTAACTGGGTTGAAAAAGTTTTTAGACGGGGATCATCTTTCTTAAATTGTGATCCAGAGGGGATGCCGGGTGAGGAAAAAATTGGCCGGGACACTTTGCGGTTGCAAACGGTTGCTGCCCGCAGACAATCTTTGAAGACCGATGTTTGATGTGTAAAAGCCGATACACACGAGGGATTTTGCTCCCGGAGCATGCTCCAGGGGAGCAATTGCTGGGGAGGGGCACTTGCTGTTTTTGGTAAATTCTGAAGATGACTCTGAAGATGCATGACTTCCACACAAATTGTCGAAACGTCAGTCATTGTCAACAACGGGACAACGATCACCCGGCGGACAATCATGCTCAAATGACTCTTGGGTTCAAATTGAGGCTTGATCGTCAGTCGCTGTTCGGGAAACGAGCCCGAGCCTACTACTGAAGACATAATTAAAACTGTAGCTTTATTTGGTCTTCATTATTTCCCGGGATTCTCCTTTTTAATGTTTTCCTGTCAGTAATAATGTCTCAAAAAATATAAATATAATGGTTAAGTTAAAGCATTATGTCTCAAAAGCTTTACTTATGAGTTCAGTATTACAGTAAAAACCCGCATATAAGAACCTGTTGATTTAAGAACCTACAGGCTGAAATTTGGCATTCAAATAGTCAAAAATACAAGAACCTGTCCAGCCTGGCAATTAAAGAAACTGTTGGTTCTTATACAAAAAAATCACTGGGGCTCCAATTTTGATGGTCAAAGAATTCTGGATTTTAATAGTGGGAAATTTCTGACAAACAGTTTAATATTGTGTATAATTATGTTTTCCGTGACTATGTACATTTGTTTAGATTTTCACGAGAAAGACGTTTTCCGTAAAGCTACGGTGCAATATAGTCGATTTAAGATCTAAAAGATCTATATATTTCTGCCAATGGTAACACTACGACAACCTCTGCAAATTAAAAATATCTATTAAGAACCTTATCGCCTGAATTGTGAAAAACTACCCAAAAATATAAGAACCTGTTCAGCCTGACCTCGAAAATTCTAAGTTCTTATATGCGGGTTTTCACTGTATTCTCTTATATATCATTACCTTACTTATGCTTGTACACTACGGGGAAATAATTTTTTTATGCTCCACTGCTGTTTCAAATCGTAAAATTACAAAACGAAGCGGTTCGTATTATAAATGATGTTTTTTTTTTTAATGGAATCAATAACTCCATACTAACGGTATCCCTGAGCCTTTTGAAATTTCTTGATATTGTAAAGCTAAACACATTGTATGCTTTTTTATAATTATTTCCACCATGAAAAGTTTCCTAATATACCTGTTTCAATAGTATCTGAGCTACATAATTACAATACCCGAAGTACATCATCTAATCAAATAGTCATACCCCCATTTCGAACTAATCTCAGGAGATTCTGCCCCAGCGTTATTGGAAGATTCTTTTGAAATAGCATTCCGCAATTAATCAGAGACATTTATAACCATCTAAAAAGTTTTTTAGAAAAGCAGTTTTAGCTGTTACCTTGCTCAATACTAATGAAACATCATCTCTATAACAATTCACTGAGCTATTTTTCTTTTTTTTCCTTTACTTGTTATTAAGAACTACAAGGTTTTTGTTGTACGTAACTTTAAGGGGCACAATGTTAGTTTTTCTTGACGTGCCGCTCTCCTCTCTTTCCTATCTACAATGTGATTTAATTGAAGTGCTGTAATTTTGTCTTGTGCGTTTTCTTTGTTTGTAAATTTTATTTGTCACTTGCTTTTTCACCGTACATGTAAATCTAATTTTGTATTATCTTTTGCTTAGGTTTAAAGAAACGAATAAAATGAAATGAAAAAAAAAAAAAATGAAATAATGACTTGGCATGCAGACGCCCCCCTCCCTCCTCAATAAATTCCCCGAGCAAATAATCACCTACTTGATGTAAGGCAAATGTGCGGGTTTTTTTAACTATTGCTATGGTTGATGAACACTATGTGGTCATCAGTGAAGTGCTTATACTCAATTTTTGTCACGCATTACTGTTTCTTTGTATTTTTGCCCGCGAATACAGCATTCTATCTTCCCTCCTCACCGCATTGACAGGCAAATTGTACCTCAGCAACCGTGAATAAAACCGTTGAATTAAGAGCATTGTTTGTTGTCAATGATTCCTTTTCTTGAAATAGGAACTAAAAGGGAGTTTCTCTGATTCACCTACACAAGTAACCACCCCACCCCTCCCTTACTAGGCAAGCTTTTAGTTGTTTCGCCAGCTGGTACCTAAAAAAACAAACAACTCACCGGCAGATGACTTAAACCATGATGGGTAGGACTGATATTGCAAAAACGGACATTTCTTGATTCAACTTACTTGAAAGAAAGTGCTCATAACCTAAAAAAGTAATTTTTTTCATTGAAACCACATATAACTAAAAGAATCTGTGGAAAAAAACCTCGATTTGAACACAGCGCTATTTTCAGGTCTCAAAAAACTCACCAACATTTTTCTTTGAATCATTTTTTAGAACGTTTGCTAACAAACTTAAGTTTGAAATTTGAACTAACCCGAACCATCCGTCCCATTGTTTTAGGTGGTGAGGCAATTAAAGTTGGGTTCTTGCCACGGACCGCCAGATTCCACAGCAGGTGATTCCTTTTACTAATGCGTTAATACTGAGTTTGCTAACAATCAGATGGACATAACTACATTGTACACAATAACCACGTTTAAGAAAATCCCGATAAGAATTTGGTCTTGCGTTTCATTCAATTCTGAAGGGTTCAATCGCATCGAAGTCCCAAAAACTTTATTTAGTTTTAATTAATAGACAGCTGATTCTCCTTATTTGGGGGGTTCCCTTTTTATTGATGCAACAGACGTACTTAAACAAATATTTAAGACTGTATAAACTAGACATAACTTAACAGTGCTAAACATCGAAAAAACCCACGTAGTCTCTAAAACCTTATTGAACAGTCATATTCTTCTTATTTGGCAAGTCGTCAAAAAGCTACTGTTTTTAAAGACTAACAATTAAAGCATTATATATATTTTAACTATATTGGCCGAAAAATCCATTAAGCACTCCCGAGCATTGAAATAACATTTTCAAGAACTTTTAAGTAAAGCTAAAGGGGACCTATCATTTTTTCGCTTTTCAAAACGAATACAGACGATTCCATGAAAATTCTCTTTGAAAAGATAAGCAATGGTTGTAATTAGATTTTTGGACACACAGAAAGCGATTTTGTTGATGGCTGCTGATTGGCGCTTTTATTAAGACCGGAGAATAAGGCATTTATGATGGACTAAACATGAAGTCTTTTCTGAAAATACAACCTTCCTTCTACCCCAAATCACCCTAACAAGTTTGTTAAGTTCTTATTAGTTTCATTCTTTTTATGTTGTATGTTCACAGTTAA
This sequence comes from Porites lutea, assembly GCF_958299795.1. Classification (NCBI taxonomy): domain Eukaryota; kingdom Metazoa; phylum Cnidaria; class Anthozoa; order Scleractinia; family Poritidae; genus Porites; species Porites lutea. The sequence continues at coordinate 29,424,230 of NC_133207.1, forward strand.
CTAAAGAGAAATACACCTGTAAGTTGACCCTCAAGGCAATTTAATTAATATTCCCTTGTAAGGAAGAAGTAAAGTTTGATATACAGCCATATTAAATTGCAGTGCAGAAAACTGTAAAGATATTTTCTAACGCCAAAGCTTAAGAGTCTTGGAGCTAAAAAAAAAGATTATTTATTTTGGTAACGTCTCCTTTAAGGGGCCAATACCCAGGCGACTTTTTTTTTTGTCTTGTTTTTATAAGAATGTGTTATTTTTTTCCAGAGCCTTAATCGTAGTAACCAATACGTTGGCGTATAAAGTGCATTAGTTGAGGTTTCAAGACTTGTCATTAATTGGCCCTGCCATACTGAAGCGAGGTACCATACGAGAAAGTCATAAACACAAACATTTAATATTGTTTAAAAAACTGAAGGTTTTTAGAACGGCTATCACTTTACAAGACACTGCTTTTGGCAGTGTTTGTCAAGTTCATCCACCGATTTTACGAAGTTTGCCCCACAGATTGTTAATCGTAGTAACCAATACGTTGGCGTATACACTACATTGCTTGAGGTTTCAAGACTTGCCATTAATTGGTCCTGCCAAGCGACATAACAGACAAAGAAAGTCATAAATAACAAACATTTCATATTGTATAAAAAAACTGATGGTTTTTTAGAACGGCTATCACTTTACAAAACACTATTTTTGGCACTGTTTTTAGGACACTCAGTTGATTTTCCTTATTTGGCAAGTTTTCATAGAAAGGTTCCCTTTTTATTGATGCCGAGAACATACTTAAATATTCAAGACTTTAAACTAAACATAACAGTGTTAATGATCGAAAAAACCCACGTAGTCTCTAAAGACTTATTGAACAGTATATTCTTCTTACTTGGCAAGTCGTCAAAAAGATACTGTTTATAAAGAGTAATAAAGCATAATTAAAATTTAACCATATCGGTCGAAAAACCCATTAAGCACTCCCTAGCGTTGAAATAACAGTTCAAGAACTTTTCTTAAAGCTAAAGGAATATAGAGGATTCGATGTAAATTCTGTTTGAAAGAAAAGTAATAGTAAGTTGTAATTAGATTTTTGGACGCACAGAAAACGATTTTGCAATAGCTGCTGATTGGCGCTTTTATTCAGACCGGTGACGTCATTGACGGTAGAATAAGGCATTTATGAAAAGGTTAAACATTGTCTTTTCTGAAAATATAACTTTCCCTCCACCCCAAATCATCCTAAAAATAATTTGTTTAGCCCGTCTCAGTTTTATGCTCTTTTCAGTGTTGTATGTCAACAGTTAACTAAAGGAAAATAAACTTGTAAGTTGACGCTCGAGACATGTTAATTAATGTAAACTTATTAAAGAAGAAGTAGTTTGATATCAAGCCATATTAAATTGCAGTGCAGAAAACTGTAAAGATATTTTCTAACGCCAAAGAGTCTTGGAGCTAAAAAAATCATCAATTTTGGTAACGTCTCCTTTAAGGGGGCAATACCCAGGCGACGTTTTTTTGTCTTGTTTTTATAAGAATGTGTTATGTTTTCCAGAGCCTTAATCGTAGTAACCAATACGTTGGCGTATGAAGTGCATTGGTTGAGGTTTCAAGACTTGTCATTAATTGGCCCTGCCAGATTGAAGCGACGTATTAGACAAAGAAAGTCATGAATAACAAACATTTAATATTGCATAAAAAAATGATGGTTTCTAGAACGACTATCACTTTACAAAACACTGTTTTTGGCAGTGTTTGTTACAAGTTCATCCACTGATTTTACGAAGTTTGCCAACCGTGAACAGTTTCACCAATCTGAGATGTTCTCTTTATCCTTCTTCCAGCTCCTTCCGTTGTTTTCTGCGATACCCAATGCAGTCTTTTCTCAACTGGAAGGTTGGTTTTTCTTCGCTTTATTGATAGTCGAGTGAAATTTCATGGAAATAACCTTTTTACTTTGTATAAGTTAGAGGGAAATCTATGAAGAGGCCAGTTCAGCGAAGATGGAGGCAAACAAGTTTTCCTCATTATAACGATATGCATATAAAACAACGCCCGCGGATAGTATTTTGTCACTAACTAACATGGCTCTTTTTCTGTATCGCTTAGTTAATTAATTTAAAAATCGCTGAAAATTGCGGCCGGCATGTTAGAGAAATGTCAGTGACAGTCCCAAAAATTTTTCTGGGGAGGGAGCTTAAACAACTGGGACAAAAACGAATACTAGTTTTGCGTTGTTTTAAACTCTATCGCGTTTATAAAGTTGAGTTTTTATCGCGATACTTTATTTTGTTTAGGTCAATTTGTTAAACGCTGATGTACCCTGTAAATTCTCCTTCAGTTTAATTCTTAAGGAGCAAGAGCCATAATGGTCCCAGTTATGGCACGACATTAACAGTCAAATAAATAACAGTAGTGGACTGCCAGAAAATCTCTAATTAATTTCATGAAGATGGTTATTCCCATTTTTCTTCTCCTGACCTCTTAGTAGGCTTTACTTTCAGCTAAGGTGTTTGAATTCCAGTTCACATAACGCGTTCAATTTTAAAAGTCATTCTTAAAGTCAGGAACTCCCTAAATTAAGAGATATCTTAGTGCACGACCCATGCATTCTAAAAAGGTAAATTTCAAAACCATTCTTTCTCATTAATGATTCTTCAGAATTCACCACCATGTATCATCACAGCCTTCGTCAAGATGTCTTTATAAAGGAAGAGCGCCATTATTTAAACGTTCCTAAAGTTGGAACATTCACAGTGTATGACAGCCTTGACTGCACCTTTGAATGCCTCGGCAATCCTTCCTGTTTGTCCTTCAACCTGGCAGCTTACAAAGGAGCAGATAGAAAGTTGCGGTGTGAGTTGTTATCCTCAGAAAAGTACAGCAGTCCTGAGGAATATAAAAGGAACGAGAGTTTTCATCACTTTTCCATCAAGGTGGGGTAAAATCTTTGCACAGAGTTTATTAAAGTAAGATATTTTTTGATATCCCAGTCTATGCGATTTTTAATAACCTGTCACGAACACGAATCGACGTAAAAGTGACTACTGCACGTAACAAGTCGGGGTTATTCAGTCGAATGTCACTTTCTCCTTTTTTTCTGCAATCAACACTTTTACGTAATAAAAATTACCTTAATTATATGGCATTTGACATCGACCTTTTTTAAAATTATTTCAGACTCCATGCATGTCATCACCTTGCCAAAACGGAGGCACCTGTGTAGCGAACTACAAGTATCACTCGTTTGACTGCCGTTGCAAAGAAGGATTTTATGGAGAATTTTGCGAAAAAGGTAATTGATATTCAGACCGGGGCCCCCGTTCAAGATAGGACAACCAAACTTAGCGGCTTTACCTACAATTTATCTGGGAACATTTTTAAGGCGTTGTGACGTTTACGTCAACATTGATGTTACCATGGCAACCGAGTTTTGACAGCCATGTGTTTCAAAATTTGCATTTTCTTTAAAAAATAGGTTTTATTTCTTTTTTTTTTTTTACTCATTGAATTATTACGTTATCCACTTCTTTTTTTTTCAGTTGCCAAGTGATGCCAAGACGCTTATAATCAGCTCACAGAAAAGTGAGTAAACCTATGCAATTTGTGTTGCAGAGAATGTAGATATCACTTAATTAATTGTTAGAATTTGTATCTTGGCTGTTGGATTCTATTTCCGCCTCTGTTCTCCACCTTCAAAACTTAAGGTTATTAGAGACCTAACTCGTAAAAACTGTTGAATTTTTAAAACAAATGATTGGTACTGTTCAGATAATAAAAACCATAAATTATGAGCACCACTATCCTGCACTAAAAGCCCTCCACCAAAAGAAGTTGTTGATAAAATGCAGTTGAACGCCTACCTTTCGCTTAATACGAACACCTGTATAAAACGGATGGTCCGTTTGTACCCACAAAAAGTTCAGATATCTCAGTGCTCATAAGTTAACCTGGTTAATATGGAAAACGAACACTTTTCTGTGTCCCGAGTCTCAAACTCTCATATAATAATTACCGTAAACTCCCTCGGGAGGTCCTCAATAAAGTTTTATACGGGGAAGCTCAGCCCTAGGTCCAACTCCTTACCTTTTACGCCTTTCATTTTTGCAGAAAAGGTACTTCTTTCGTATCCCATTCCATCCCTTTCGGAAATTTAGATTGGACTGAGTTTGTAATGAATTTCATTCATTTATTTTTGTAAGAAAGAGCGAACCTTTTTTTTTTTTTACAACCAGTTTAGGTACATTCCATTTTTCTCTCTCCGACAGTTGGGAGCTGGAAAAATTAAAATGAGATTTCATTTTGTACAGGTTGAACGTGACTCAGTTGGTCACTCTCCTCCTTGACTCCAAACTATTTTCAGTTCTCTGTCACTTTGGAAATTTTGGATGCGGAGATGGAGGATGGACACCGGTCATGAAGATGGACGGCAACAAGGTAAGACATTTGTGTACGTTTTCCCTTAGTTTGGCGACGAGAGTGGAAAGAAATGTGTTATTAATAATTAAATACATGCAGGTTTGCCGCCGTCAGCGGTAATTTCAATTATCCTAGCCTGCGAATACAGCCGTTTCTCCTTGCTCCTCGTCGCTAGGGACCTTTCATCAGGAGGAACGTCTGCACCTCAGTGACAGAAATTCCACACTAATGACGTAAGATTGTAAAATTTTCTGGGGGAGCATAAACCCAGCCTCCGAGTTTGAAGCGCCCTCGGCACTCTAACTTTTCTTCTCGTTGGTACATGCTAAGTCCCTGGATCTGAAAGATTTAAGTATTGAGAACACCTTTAAGCTTCTGGAATATCTCGGTCAGTAGCAGAGGTCATCCGCCCTTCCTGTCAGACGATGTGAAGGTTTTTATCAAAACACGGAAGCCTGGTCTCTGTACTTGCCAATACGCGAGAGTTATTAAAGATAATTATTATCAATTCGGCATTTTTCAATCGCCCCAGACCAACTAATGATTACGGAGTGCAGTACTTGTTTACTTTTTATTCTATCGGTAACCTGTGTCAGGCTCTTAGATAGTAGGGACATCAGTGCCTTTGTATGGGTGTTTCCGACGAAATCGAACGCGAACACCGCCATTGGTTGCGCTGAGCTTGCCAGTAGCGTTACCACGCAAAAAAATGCTCAATATGCGAAGTAGTCTACTATGTTGAAACTTAACCTCGTTGGTGCCTTCCCTTGTCTTTTGTTTGCCTTCCCTTAATTAATATGTATAAGGGTCGAGTCTATGACGTCACCCATTGTTATAACCAAGGGAAAAAGTGCCTTCCTCTATACTAATGAGGGTCTTCCTGCATTATATATAGATTTAGCCAGGGCTAAAAGCGAAGCTCCCGTTAATAAATTCATAATTTAAATCAAACAATAAACTTGTAATCCACAGATCAGGGCACATTCATTTGACGTTTGAGAAAACGTTTTTAGAGAAAAATAATTTGACAGTCCAAGAGTGAAACAGCTTTTACATCGAGTTATTAAATAGTCTTATTTGTACACCCAAAAATAGCAATCATGTTCGATCACAGTAGATTAGGCCTGGAAAACAAATAGACCTATTCGTGCATTGTATTTGCATCAGCTTTAGCATCCGATGATAATGTGGCATTCACCAGTCTCTCCAACATTGTTCCGTTAGAGAGACTATGGATAATTGGACAACCCCGAAATATAATTTTAAGAAACACACGCACCACGATAGTCCTTGGTGGCAGCCAATTTACACGTTGCATTCCTCTGTCTAAAAGAGAGGCCAAAATAAAAACACAGGCCCGATTTTCTGTGTTCGACAAGTTTAGTTTACTAGCTAGTAAATCTTGGCGACGAATCTGGTGGTGTGTAAACCAGCCTTTTAAACATACTTTTTCTCATCACGTCTCAGGTAAACAGTACTATGAGGCCCTTGTTTTTATTATACAGACCTCGGACAGAATTTGTTCTTTTTTGCCCTATTTAAACCTATAATTCTGCAGTTTTTCACAATTTTGCAAGAGAATTTGCACTCATTCAATATCCACGACGATCAAAGCACTGCACCCCCTTCCTTTGCACAACAAATTATAGCATTGAATTATAAAACGTTTTCATGAAGAGAATTCTATAATGTTAAGACTTTCAGTTAGAAAAATCTGGTCCTATGTGATATGCAGGGTAATATAGGCTTTTAATGAAAACGATAAAAAAATTCCCCAAATGACTTTTCGGCCAGCCGGACGGGTTCTCACTTTTGACAGGCACCAAATTTGCAGTGCGATTAATAGAGTTACCATTTACGCTTCAACATGATAGATAATAGATAGATGTTTAGGTTTTATTTCCCTTTATTTATTAAACTGCGTATGGTTTTGGTATGTGTAATCTTTAAAAGCGAGTGATATTTACGCGCGGCGTTTTGAGTATTCCTGCATGAGATGTTTATGTTCGACTGGATACAACCGGTGCAACGATAAAAATTGCGAGAGGGACTACTAACAATCAATAAAATAAATATAATTCGCTGAAACATGTACAGAGACAATAATTTTCATTCACGAAGAGAAGTATTGAGAGTAAAGTGTCTTTGAAAATCATGAGTCAGGTAAGCATAAGCTTATTTATGTTTTAAGCCGGCCTCCCGGTGTTTACTCTTTTTCAAGAGAACTCGAGGCAAGAAAATCGCTCAGGGCTTTCTGTTTACAGCCAAAATCATAAGTAAATAATCTTCGGAACATTTTCTTTGAATTTGCGGTCAAAAAAATGTCTAAAGGCTTTTTAAACCTGATACTATTGTAGGTTAGATCATCGCTCGTGTATAAACTTAAGCCGCATAAATCATACGCTCGACTTCAGGAAACCGAAAAAAAAATCACATCAAAGGAAACAATTTCTCAGGCTTACCAGTCGAGATGCTGCTTCTGAAGATCATCAAGTGTTCCAGAATTTTCAACCCTCTTACGCCTCAAGCAAGGGCAGGTGAGTAAGCTCATTTTTGAAAACGATGCCATCCGAAATCGGATTTCCAATGACTTTGATAAGCGGTGCATTTGTCAACAAAAAGCGCAATAAACAAACCAGCCATGAATTACAGAACAATCTTGATAGCAGCTGTATTTCGTTGTGTACACCAAGTAGAAAAAGCCAGTTTAAAACATCACAAGATGACACAAAACTCTGTAAGCTCCAGCTATCAGTAGGCAAGTTTCCAGACGCTGCATAAATTTTCCGCATGAACTCACCTGTCAAATTTTGACCAATCAGAACATAAAAATTGGACGTAGAGCGTGATAGTGAGAAAAGTCAAAAGTGATTGCCTTCCCCGCAGATTCCCCGCATGTAAATGTAAAACCCGGTTGAATTTTCGCGTCCGAGGTCAGTTCGAAATCAACATTTTAAAAGTGCCGCTCATGAACTCGACTTATTTCATATGCTTTTTAAAAAAATTGAACTTGAGCCTGCAATAATTGAAAAGTAGCAACCTGTCAGCGGATACGTTAAAAAAAACACTCGAACTCAGTGGGTCGATACCTGAGCCCGCGATAGGGTCAGGCGATACTGGTCAGCAGAAACACTATTTTGATAGCTGTCAATTAATCAAAACATGGATGTACAATATCAGCTTGCAGGCTCCCAAACTAGCTAGAAAGTGTGAGATTAAACATTGGTATACCTGTGGTGTGGACGGACGGAAGGTCGGGTGGTCGGTGTATGGTCACGTGATTGCCGAATTTTCTAAGATGGATCGATTTTCTAAGCTATGGGACTTCGAATTGAGCCCGTGATCAAATAAAATATCAGCGCAAAACTTTAAACACTACGTGACCTCAATGGATAGACAAATGAGCCCGCGATACACTCAGGTGATGATGGTCAGCGTATACTCTAGTTTGACAGCTGTCAATTAACCTTCATTAGAATGGCGAATATTCGAATTAACAGACTACGAGTGTGAGTAAGACATATCCGTCCGGCATGTGGTGGAAAATGCCAGATCGTGTACCTAAGCCAACCTGAGCCCACGTTATTAATTTTCTGATAGTGGTCTGCACACGTCCCATTTTGACAGCTGTCAATTGACCTTAATTTGGCTTGCCAATATATCTTTAAACGACTGTCAGCCAACTGACAGCCTTGCCCGGCGTAGTTTTGTTTTGAAGTTGAATTGGTAAGTGTGACATATTATATCAGCTTATATGTAGGGGCAAAACGACTGGTCTTTCATCTGAGCCCGCGAGATAGTCATGTGATAATTGTCAGCGGATACCTAATTTTGACAGCTGTTAATCTAATCGTACTCATACGGATGGCTTCATGGCTTACATAACTAAGAGGCTAGTCGAGTTGTGCAAGATCTATTGTGACATTTGATATCGGCCTACATGAAGCGTGTGTACGGGTGGGCGGGCGGGCGGGCGGGCGTACGCTACGTCATAACCAAATTTTCTCAGATGGATAGTTTACCAAATTTTCTTACCCATGGTGCTCCGCTCTGCGCGCGCTTCGCGCGCGAGGAGCTCCGCTACTAATGAGTGTCTCCCTTATTCAATAGAAACAATAGACTTGCCTAGACTTGCCCGGTAAGTAACTTGAGCCTGGTTTTCGGACCGTCTATATTAAAAGGAAAATAGGAGCGATCACCTAGCAACGCGAGAAACGGCTTCTCTTATTTAGCGCTAAAACTCGGATATATATACAAAACACACGCTTCATTTCAGGCTTCATTTCTTCGTGATCTTGACAGTTCGTACACTGTTTCTTGTGTCTGCACTGGATTGCGAGTACTAGTTGAGTGATTTTTTCCGGAATTATCCGCTTCACTTTCGTAAACGACGACTTTAACTTTAGGTTGTAGTTTCGCCTCTTGTAAATACTGTCTTAATAGTCAGTCAAAGGGTTAATTTTTCATTCCTTTTCCTTTCAAATCGCTGTGTATTTGACTCCTTTTGGTTTTTAAAACGGTATCTCGTGTCTGATTTTATTGCTAGCAATTATGAGTCGCGTGTTTCAATTGATCCGTGTTAAGTTATTTTACGTTTTTATTATTTTTATAATAATGAGTCAAGGTTCTCTCTTGGGGTTTTTATTGCAGAACTAATTTGTATGCAACGGTGGGCTTGTGAACTCGCATAATTAACTGATAACGGTGCGTGAAACGCTGAGACTTAAATAGCTTTTCATTTCCTCGAGATAGATGGGAGAAAACGGTTCTGTAATAGTCAGACAAACTTGAAATAAAGCGTTTTCAGCTCCAACTTGTGTATTTGTGAGTGTGTTTTGTATATATATCCGCGCTAAATAAGATATAGGAAGCCGTTTCTCGCGTTGCTAGGTGATCGCTCCTATTTTCTTTTTATTAGACGGTCCGAAAACCAGGCTCAAGTTATTTACCGGGCAAGTCTAGGCAAGTCTATTGTTTCTATTGAATAAGGGAGACGCTCATTAGTAAACCTATACTGAATTAGTATGCAGGAAGACCGTCATTAGTATGGAGGAAGGCACTTTTTTCCCTTGGTTATAACAATGGATGACGTCATAGACTCCACCCTTATACATATTAATTAAGGGAAGGCACCAACGAGGTTAAGTTTCAACATAGTAGACTACTATGCGACGATTTCGTGCTCGCCTAAAAAAAACTACGATTTGATGGAAAATGCGAGACAAAATCGACGGCTGCAGGTATCCATGCACAGACACACATCACCAAAATAAAACAGGCGAAGCGTTCTTATTCTGCGTTCAGTTCATTTTTATTTAGCCAAAATATAATACAATACAGGAATACATATAGAAATTGTAACTCAGTCTCTGTCTAATTCCTATTTTTAACGTATCACTCAGCGAATTTCGTTATACATTAGATCATTCTCTCTTGGTTATGAATTCATTAACAAGATATAGAAAAACGTTCTTAATTCTGGATTGCTAGGAACATAAGGAGGGGGCATCGCGAATGTAATGTTGTACACAGTAATTTATCGTTCAATTAATTTGACGGCTAAGTACTTGTTTCTCTCACAGGAAACTTTTGAATACAATTCCACTCTCTGGAGCAACAAAGAAACCTTTAACCTTGACGGAGGGAAAACTGGGTTTGACTCGCAGGAGACCAAACTTCCCTCCTACTGGAACACATCCTTCTCCAAGATCTGCCTCGGTATGAAGATCAATGACAACCAGCACAAGTTTATTGTTATCAACAAGCAGGCGAACTCCTTGTACTCTCTGATCACTGATGGGCAATACCGCGCCACCTCACTGGGTCGTGACACGTGGAAGTCGCTGATCGGTTCTGAGGCGTTCTTGCAGTACAACTGTAACAGGGAAGGGTTCAATGCTGTTGGTGACAATCCTGTTACTCCCAAGGCAAGAATCGGGATCGTTAGTAACAACCAAGACGGTTGCGCCTCTTGTGACTCTAGAATTGGATTTGGCACTGGTGGATATCCTGATAAGAAAAACTCATGTGGAAACGTGGCTGTATCTTATTCAGATAATGGTGATAAATATATTAAGACAATGGGATATATTTTGGTGCAGTGAAAGAAAAATGATCTGGGCTAATTTACTTTTGGAGCCAAACGAAAGCTATCTTAAGGGGCTGGTCGTTTATTAACTGTGACGGAGAAGTGGAGGGAGGGGGGGAGGGAGGCATTTTACTGGATGTTCATTTTCAAAAACTTGATTTTTGGGAGTCATTCTCAGATGAGAAAGCTTTTAATACCTGGGGGTCATTTTAATAAATTTCATGAAAGTAGTAAAAAGGCAGTAAGGAGCGGGAATTAAAATTGAATGTACAAGCCGTGAATACTATTCGACTGATCATAAAGATAAATCATGTTCAGGTGAACGTCAACACGATTTCATCAAAAATCAGTGATTCGTAATTTCCACAGCAACCAGGTTCTTCTGTTTAAGGGAGGGATGATCACTTTCACGATATGTAAAATTTATGAGGGGTCATTTTTAGAAAGCTGTGATGCAGAAAGGGTTCAGTTTGAAAATCTTCTAAGCCTTCTCCTACTTCTCAAAATGGCGGTTCCCCCCCCCCCCCAACCTCACAGGTAATAAACGATCAGCCCTTAAATTACCTTTAGATCCTGTCCATTTTTTTGCAGATAAACAATAGGTTATTTCTAGATGGAATTAATGTAATTTATTATGCATAAGAAATAAAAGATATACTGGAAAACCAAGATAAAAATCTTTAACTAAGTTTAATTTATCCATTGCTCCTCATAGTTTATACGCACAATATTTCATTTTGAGATTGTATGTCACCAAGTGGGCTGGAAAAGTTTTCAGATTGGGATGATCTTTCTCAAACTGTGATCAACCGGTTCCAGAGTAGGGTTAATCGAGGTTGCACCACGCACTGATGTAAAATTTGCCGGGGAAATTTACGGCTGATACGGTTGCTGCGTAGACAATCTGCGAAGACCACGTTTGACGTGTGAGGTGATAAGCTGTGATAAGAGAGGGAAAGGCAGACTTCACATCAGTGAAACATTTCCGACATTTTGTTTTTTTGAACAGGATATGGGTTCATTGCTGTTGTTGTTTTTGTTCGGAGAGAGAAGGATGAATGGCGCCAGCTCATGAACACCGCCGAAGAAAGGGCGATTATTTGAACTGAGACAAGATCATTACACAGCCAGCATTATATCACCAGCATTTTTTAAGAGCCTGGGTTAGTGTCAGCCTAGTCCCTAGGCGTTCTCTCTTGATCCGTTGTCCGCGCGAAGTCTCGGTGACTTCACAGCCTATGGTAGAGTCCAGAAATGACCGAGCCGAAAACGCCTGGGGACTAGGCTGGGTTAGTGTTTTGTCCAATTGTTTTATCCCGGATTTAAACTGGACCTCTCGCTCGGCAAGTCTGAACCCGTGAACCGGCCGAGCAGTGGTTACAGGCATGCAAATCGATGAGATGACTTTTTTGGTTCAAAGCAAACGGTAAGGACACAGACATGCGTGCTGGGATGTTAAAAAATAACAGGGACAGTGCTATTTCAGGTAAATTCTGAAGATGAATCTGACGATGTCTACCACGGCACAGGTTGTCGAAACGTCAGTCACTGTCAACAACGGTACTACGATCACCTGGACGATCATTCTCAACCTAATTTTGAAAAACTTTTGAAATCGATTTTGAAATGACTCCTGGGTTCAAACCGAGCCTCGATTGCCAGTCGCTGTTCGGAAAACCAACAAAGCTCCTCCACCGGAGACATAATTAAAACTGTAGCTTTTTGTTCTTCATTATTTGGCGCGGGATTCTCCTTTTTAATGTTTTTCTGTCAGTGATAATGACTGAGTAACTGAGACAGCTTATACTAGGTTAGTTTTGCGTGATTATCTTCCCTCGCTACTGTACAAGTCGCTATTTATTTTTCAACCATTTTTTATCCTTAGTGCAGCAACCTTAGCTTGTGACACAGCAAGCGGAATTTCTCAGTGCCTTGTATTTATGCATTAGTACTGCAAACA